>NC_052310.1:78611881-78676881 GCF_016432855.1 Salvelinus namaycush
AAGAGGAGAGTGGCTGTGGCCGAGAAGGAGGGGAGGCTTTTACAGTTAAGCCATGTTGGCAGCTCCATCTCTCCTTGTGTTTGTGTAGCAGCTGCAGTGGTCAGGCCTGCATTAGCATGCTGAAGGTGCTTATGTAAACTGTCATGGTCCACGTCCCAAATAGCACCGTATTCCCTATAAAGTGTACCACCCATAGGGCTCTGGTCAAAAGCAGTGCACTATGTAGGGAATAGTGTGTCATTTGGGATGGACCCATGCTGTTGGAGCTGGGCCAATGTGGGAATCTCTGCTCTGAAATGGGCCACTATCTATTCTATGAGAGGCGCTTTGTTTTATACTGGGGTTGATTTGAGTCCTGTTACTGAATTATAGTACCACTTTGGTAGTTAAAGCAAGCTCTGACTGAGGCAAATTTGGTGATGGAAATGGTTTGTATTCATTATTAGAGGTGAATGACGTGTCAGTGTAATGCACTAAAGACAACACTATGTTGCCACCTCTGTCCCACCTCCACCTACCCATCTGAACATATTGGATCTAAGGCCTTCTTCCAACATGGATAGAGACATCCTGAATTATAAACATGCAACTACTTCTCAATCAGTCAATCAATCAGACAAGTTAAACCAGTCTGAATAAACTGTTTTGTAATAAACTTCATTGTGACCGGTCCATCTGTCAGGTGTTTTCCACCTACCCCAACGAGGACTATGACCGTCGGAATGAGGACGTGGACCCCATGGCTGCGTCTGCAGAGTACGAGCTGGAGAAGAGGGTGGAGAGGCTCCATCTGTTCCCCGTCGAGCTGGAGAAAGGTACACCTCAGCCAAATTACCCCCATAACCTTAATGTGGCATCTGGGATTCAGTAATCCCCATAACCTTAATGTGGCAATCTGGGATTCAGTAATCCCCATAACCTTAATGTGACAATCTGGGATTCAGTAATCCCCATAACCTTAATGTGGCATCTGGGATTCAGTAATCCCCATAACCTTAATGTGACAATCTGGGATTCAGTAATCCCCATAACCTTATGTGGCAATATGGGATTCAGTAATCCCAATAACCTTAATGTGACAATCTGGGATTCAGTTATCCCCATAACCTTAATGTGACAATCTGGGATTCAGTAATCCCCATAACCTTAATGTGACAATCTGGGATTCAGTAATCCCCATAACCTTAATGTGGCAATCTGGGATTCAGTTATCCCCATAACCTTAATGTGGCAATATGGGATTCAGTAATCCCCATAACCTTAATGTGGCAATCTGGGATTCAGTTATCCCCATAACCTTAATGTGACAATCTGGGATTCAGTAATCCCCATAACCTTAATGTGACAATCTGGGATTCAGTTATCCCCATAACCTTAATGTGACAATCTGGGATTCAGTAATCCCCATAACCTTAATGTGACAATCTGGGATTCAGTAATCCCCATAACCTTAATGTGGCAATCTGGGATTCAGTAATCCCCATAACCTTAATGTGGCAATCTGGGATTCAGTTATCCCCATAACCTTAATGTGGCAATATGGGATTCAGTAATCCCCATAACCTTAATGTGGCAATCTGGGATTCAGTTATCCCCATAACCTTAATGTGGCAATATGGGATTCAGTAATCCCCATAACCTTAATGTGGCAATCTGGGATTCAGTAATCCCAATAACCTTAATGTGACAATCTGGGATTCAGTTATCCCCATAACCTTAATGTGGCAATATGGGATTCAGTAATCCCCATAACCTTAATGTGGCAATCTGGGATTCAGTAATCCCAATAACCTTAATGTGACAATCTGGGATTCAGTTACCCCCATAACCTTAATGTGGCAATCTGAGATTCGAACAGCAACAAAGATCATTCCCAGATTGCCCATTTAAGAAAACTCTAAAGAAGAGTTGTATCTCCATTCTCTTGAGACAATCAGACAATCAATCCCCATTAGCACCCATCCATCATTTCTCCATCATCCCTCCATCTTCCCTCCAGTTATCCCTCCTCCCAAGAGGGAATTCTCAATCCCTCCATCTGGCTTCCAGTTATCCCTCCTCCGAAGAGGGAATTCTCAATCACTCCATCTTCACATTGACAGGATGTTAACATAGGGTAAAATGACTGTAACAGGAAAACATTGATTTGAAAAGCTATTATGAAACAAAAGAGCATTTCATTTTCATCATGGATTAAGATAACTATGATTGTATTTTCTTCTCACAGTATTTCTCCTATATCCACTGTGTCTTCAGATGGTGATGGGTTAGGTATCAGTATCATTGGGATGGGGGCAGGGGCAGACATGGGCCTGGAGAAACTGGGCATCTTTGTCAAGACGGTCACCGATAAAAGGGATGAGTGGAAGACGGCATTTAGCACCACCTCAGGTCATTATGAGTACCTTGTCATGCCATATGGGTTGATGAATGCTCCATCAGTTTTCCAATCATTTGTAGATGAGATCTTCAGGGACCTGCATGGGCAGGGTGTAGTGGTGTATATCGATGATATTCTGATATACTCCGCTACACGCGCCGAGCATGTGTCCCTGGTGCGCAGGGTGCTTGGTCGCCTGTTGGAGCATGATCTATATGTCAAGGCTGAGAAATGCTTGTTCTTCCAACAATCCATTTCCTTCCTAGGGCATCGGATTTCCACTTCAGGAGTGGAGATGGAGAGCGACCGCATTACTGCCGTGCGTAATTGGCCGACTCCAACCACGGTAAAGGAGGTGCAGCGTTTTTTAGGGTTTGCCAATTACTACCGGAGGTTTATCCGGGGTTTTGGTCAGGTGGCTGCTCCCATTACCTCACTGCTAAAGGGGGGCCCGGTGCGCTTGCAGTGGTCGGCTGAGGTGAACAGGGCTTTTGGACACCTGAAGACTCTGTTTACCTCGGCGCCTGTGTTGGCTCATCCGGATCCCTCTTTGCCATTCATAGTGGAGGTGGACACATCCGAAGCTGGGATAGGAGCAGTGCTCTCTCAGCGTTCGGGTGTGCCACTGAAGCTTCGCCCCTGTGCTTTCTTTTCGAAGAAGCTCAGCTCGGCGGAGCGAAACTATGATGTGGGGGACCGGGAGCTGTTAGCTGTCGTACAGACCTTGAAGGCGTGGAGGCATTGGCTTGAGGGGGCTAAACACCCTTTTCTCATCTGGACTGACCACCGCAATCTGGAGTACATCCGGCAGGCGAAGAGAATGAATCCTCGCCAGGCAAGGTGGGCCATGTTTTTCACTCGTTTTGTGTTTACCCTTACTTACAGACCGGGCTCCCAGAACGTCAAGGCAGACGCATTGTCTCGGCTGTATGACACAGAGGAGCGGTCCATGGATCCCACTCCCATACTCCCAGCTTCGTGTTTGGTGGCACCAGTAGTGTGGGAGCTGGACGCGGACATTGAGCGGGCGTCACGTGCAGAGCCCTCTCCTCCTGAGTGTCCAGCTGGTCGTCTGTACGTTCCGTCTGCTGTCCGCGACCGATTGATCTATTGGGCTCACACGTCACCCTCCTCTGGTCATCCAGGGATAGGTCGGACGATGCGCTGTCTTGATGGGAGGTACTGGTGGCCCACTTTAGCCAAGGACGTGAGGATTTATGTTTCCTCCTGCTCGGTGTGCGCCCAGTGCAAGGCTCCTAGACACCTGCCCAGAGGTAAGCTTCAACCTTTACCCGTTCCTCAACAGCCGTGGTCGCACCTGTCGGTGGATTTTTTGACTGATCTTCCACCTTCACAGGGTTACACCACGATCCTGGTCGTTGTGGATCAGTTTTCGAAGTCCTGTCGTCTCCTCCCTTTGCCCGGTCTCCCCACGGCCTTACAAACTGCAGAGGCCCTGTTTACACACGTTTTCCGGCACTATGGGGTGCCTGAGGATATAGTGTCTGATCGGGGTCCCCAGTTCACATCAAGGGTCTGGAAGGCGTTCATGGAACGTCTGGGGATCTCGGTTAGTCTTATCTCAGGTTTTCACCCCGAGAGTAATGGGCAGGTGGAGAGAGTTAACCAGGATGTGGGCAGGTTTTTGCGGTCCTATTGCCAGGACCGGCCGGGGGAGTGGGCGAAGTTCGTGCCCTGGGTAGAGATGGCCCAGAACTCGCTACGTCACTCCTCCACTAACCTCACTCCTTTTCAATGTGTATTAGGGTATCAGCCGGTTCTGGCTCCTTGGCATCAGAGCCAGACCGAGGCTCCTGCGGTGGACAATTGGTTTCGGCGCGCTGAGGAAACCTGGGAGGCAGCCCACGTCCACCTTCAGCGCGCCATAAGGCGCCAGAAAATTGGCGCTAGACCGTCGCCGCAGTGAGGCCCCGGTGTTCGCACCAGGGGACAGGGTCTGGCTCTCGACCCGAAACCTGCCCCTCCGCCTGCTCTGCCGGAAGCTGGGTCCGCGGTTTGTGGGGCCGTTTAAAGTCCTGAGGAGAGTGAACGAGGTATGTTATAGGTTACAACTGCCCACTAATTACCGTATTAACCCCTCGTTCCATGTGTCTCTCCTCAGGCCGGTGGTGGCTGGCCCGCTCCAGGAGGCTGAAGTGCGTGAAGTTCCTCCACCTCCTCTTGACATCGAGGGGGTCCAGGCGTACTCTATTCGATCCATTTTGGATTCGAGACGTCGGGCGAGGGGCCTTCAGTACCTCGTGGACTGGGAGGGGTACGGGCCGGAGGAGAGATGCTGGGTTCCGGTGGAGGACGTTTTAGATCCTTCCATGTTAAAAGAATTCCACCGCCTCCATCCGGATCGCCCTGCACCTCGCCCTCCGGGTCGTCCCAGAGGCCGGTGTCGACGCGCTGCTGGAGCCGCGCGTCAGGGGGGGGGGGTACTGTCACGACTTCTGCCGAAGTCGTTGCCTCTCCTTGTTCGGGCGGTGTTCGGCGGTCGACGTCACCGGTCTTCTAGCCATCATCGATCCATTTTTCATTTTCCATTGGTTTTGTCTTGTCTTCCCACACACCTGTTTTCAATCCCATCCATTATCCTCTTGTGTATTTAACCCTCTGTTTCCCCTCATGTCTTTGTCAGAGATTGTTTCTTGTTAGTATTGTTTTTATGTGTATAGGTGCGCGACGGGTCTTCGTACCCATATTTGTTTTGTTCGTTTCTTATTTAGTGTTATGGAGCATGTATTTGGACTTTCATTAAAAGACTCCATTTTACACTACGTTTGACTCTCCTGCGCCTGACTTCCCTGCCACCTATACAAACGACTCTGACAGAATCTCTGACCCAATATGAAGTCAGCAGGAGAGGACACTACGCTCATGGAGGTGGAGGAACGCGTCCGGGAACAAAAGGAGGAGATTGAATGTTTGAGCGCAGTCATGGATCGCATTGTCCAGAAAATGGACCGCTGGGAGAGACAGGGAGTTTCTCCAGCGCCTCCACTCCCACAACCAGGGTATTCCTTGAACACTTTTTTCCCTCCTGAACCGAACAAAATCCATTTACCCCTACCCATTGGATACAACGGAGATACTGCCGGCTGCCAGGGTTTCCTCCTTAAACTTAAGTTGTATCTGGCCACGGTCTCCCCAGTACCATCAGACCGTGAGAAGAGTTGCGCCCTCGTCTCATGCCTCACCGGGAAAGCCCGGGAGTGGGCCAGCGCTGTGTGTAGAGAGGAGGATGCGGCGTTGGACGATTTTGAGGAGTTCATCCGCCATTTCCGGAGAGTATTCGACCACCCATCCGAAGGCAAAGCGGCGGGTGAGCGCCTCTATCATCTGAGGCAGGAGACGAGGAGTGCACAGGAGTTTGCTTTGGAGTTTAGAACCTTGGCTGCCGGCGCTGGATGGAGCGACAGGGCCCTGATCGACCAGTACCGCTGTAGTCTACGCGAGGACGTCCGTCGGGAGCTGGCCTGTAGAGACACCACCCTCAACTTCGACCAGCTGGTGGACATGTCCATCAGGCTGGACAACATGCTGGCTACTCGTGGACGTCTAGATCGGGGTCTGGTTGTTCCATCCTCCCGCACCCTCTCTCCCGAACCTATGGAATTAGGAGGGATGGTGCGCAGGGAGACCGAAGGGGGTTCCTGCTCGAGCACCATTTATGGTCGCAGAGATCACACTGCTGGTCGGTGCCGGGTTGGTTCCTCTGGGAATAGAGAAGGCAGGCAGGGCACTCTGGCATCACCCCAGGTGAGTAGGCACCATTCTCATCCAGAGCCCTCTGTCGCACTTAAGTTTGTCTCTGTCACTTTTCCGGACTTTTCCCTGCATTCCCAGTATAAGGCGCTAGTAGATTCAGGCGCAGCTGGGAATTTCATTAATAAAGATCTAGCTCATAGTTTAGGGATCCCTATTGTTTCTGTGGATATGCCTTTCCCTATTCATGCCTTAGATAGTCGACCATTAGGTTCAGGGTTTATCAGGGAGGTCACCGCACCTTTGTGTATGATAACGCAGGAGGGTCACAAGGAGAAGATTAGTCTTTTCCTTATTGATTCTCCTGCGTATTCTGTGGTGCTAGGCCTACCCTGGTTAACTTGTCATAACCCCACTGTTTCTTGGCCACAGAGGGCTCTCACAGGGTGGTCGCGAGAGTGCTCAGGTAGGTGTTTAGGGGTTTCCGTTAGTGCTCCTACGGTGGAAAGTCCAGACCAGGTCTCCACCGTGCGCATTCCCCCCGAATATGCCGATTTGGCTCTCGCCTTCTGTAAAAAGAAGGCGACTCAATTACCACCCCATCGACGGGGGGATTGTGCGATAGATCTCCTGGTAGACGCTGCATATCCCAGGAGTCACGTGTATCCCCTGTCGCAAGCGGAGACGGTGGCTATGGATACATATATCTCTGAATCCCTGCGTCAGGGGTTCATTCAGCCATCCATTTCACCAGCCTCTTCGAGTTTCTTTTTTGTGAAGAAGAAGGATGGCGGTTTACGCCCGTGCATTGATTATCGAGGTCTCAATAAAATCACGGTGAAATATAGTTACCCGTTACCTCTGATAAATACAGTTATTGAGTCAATGAACGGGGCACGCTTCTTCACAAAATTGGATCTCAGGAGTGCGTACAATCTGGTGCGTATTCGGAAGGGTGATGAGTGGAAGACGGCATTTAGCACCACCTCAGGTCATTATGAGTACCTTGTCATGCCATATGGGTTGATGAATGCTCCATCAGTTTTCCAATCATTTGTAGATGAGATCTTCAGGGACCTGCATGGGCAGGGTGTAGTGGTGTATATCGATGATATTCTGATATACTCCGCTACACGCGCCGAGCATGTGTCCCTGGTGCGCAGGGTGCTTGGTCGCCTGTTGGAGCATGATCTATATGTCAAGGCTGAGAAATGCTTGTTCTTCCAACAATCCATCTCCTTCCTAGGGCATCGGATTTCCACTTCAGGAGTGGAGATGGAGAGCGACCGCATTACTGCCGTGCGTAATTGGCCGACTCCAACCACGGTAAAGGAGGTGCAGCGTTTTTTAGGGTTTGCCAATTACTACCGGAGGTTTATCCGGGGTTTTGGTCAGGTGGCTGCTCCCATTACCTCACTGCTAAAGGGGGGCCCGGTGCGCTTGCAGTGGTCGGCTGAGGTGAACAGGGCTTTTGGACACCTGAAGACTCTGTTTACCTCGGCGCCTGTGTTGGCTCATCCGGATCCCTCTTTGCCATTCATAGTGGAGGTGGACACATCCGAAGCTGGGATAGGAGCAGTGCTCTCTCAGCGTTCGGGTGTGCCACTGAAGCTTCGCCCCTGTGCTTTCTTTTCGAAGAAGCTCAGCTCGGCGGAGCGAAACTATGATGTGGGGGACCGGGAGCTGTTAGCTGTCGTACAGACCTTGAAGGCGTGGAGGCATTGGCTTGAGGGGGCTAAACACCCTTTTCTCATCTGGACTGACCACCGCAATCTGGAGTACATCCGGCAGGCGAAGAGAATGAATCCTCGCCAGGCAAGGTGGGCCATGTTTTTCACTCGTTTTGTGTTTACCCTTACTTACAGACCGGGCTCCCAGAACGTCAAGGCAGACGCATTGTCTCGGCTGTATGACACAGAGGAGCGGTCCATGGATCCCACTCCCATACTCCCAGCTTCGTGTTTGGTGGCACCAGTAGTGTGGGAGCTGGACGCGGACATTGAGCGGGCGTCACGTGCAGAGCCCTCTCCTCCTGAGTGTCCAGCTGGTCGTCTGTACGTTCCGTCTGCTGTCCGCGACCGATTGATCTATTGGGCTCACACGTCACCCTCCTCTGGTCATCCAGGGATAGGTCGGACGATGCGCTGTCTTGATGGGAGGTACTGGTGGCCCACTTTAGCCAAGGACGTGAGGATTTATGTTTCCTCCTGCTCGGTGTGCGCCCAGTGCAAGGCTCCTAGACACCTGCCCAGAGGTAAGCTTCAACCTTTACCCGTTCCTCAACAGCCGTGGTCGCACCTGTCGGTGGATTTTTTGACTGATCTTCCACCTTCACAGGGTTACACCACGATCCTGGTCGTTGTGGATCAGTTTTCGAAGTCCTGTCGTCTCCTCCCTTTGCCCGGTCTCCCCACGGCCTTACAAACTGCAGAGGCCCTGTTTACACACGTTTTCCGGCACTATGGGGTGCCTGAGGATATAGTGTCTGATCGGGGTCCCCAGTTCACATCAAGGGTCTGGAAGGCGTTCATGGAACGTCTGGGGATCTCGGTTAGTCTTATCTCAGGTTTTCACCCCGAGAGTAATGGGCAGGTGGAGAGAGTTAACCAGGATGTGGGCAGGTTTTTGCGGTCCTATTGCCAGGACCGGCCGGGGGAGTGGGCGAAGTTCGTGCCCTGGGTAGAGATGGCCCAGAACTCGCTACGTCACTCCTCCACTAACCTCACTCCTTTTCAATGTGTATTAGGGTATCAGCCGGTTCTGGCTCCTTGGCATCAGAGCCAGACCGAGGCTCCTGCGGTGGACAATTGGTTTCGGCGCGCTGAGGAAACCTGGGAGGCAGCCCACGTCCACCTTCAGCGCGCCATAAGGCGCCAGAAAATTGGCGTAGACCGTCGCCGCAGTGAGGCCCCGGTGTTCGCACCAGGGGACAGGGTCTGGCTCTCGACCCGAAACCTGCCCCTCCGCCTGCTCTGCCGGAAGCTGGGTCCGCGGTTTGTGGGGCCGTTTAAAGTCCTGAGGAGAGTGAACGAGGTATGTTATAGGTTACAACTGCCCACTAATTACCGTATTAACCCCTCGTTCCATGTGTCTCTCCTCAGGCCGGTGGTGGCTGGCCCGCTCCAGGAGGCTGAAGTGCGTGAAGTTCCTCCACCTCCTCTTGACATCGAGGGGGTCCAGGCGTACTCTATTCGATCCATTTTGGATTCGAGACGTCGGGCGAGGGGCCTTCAGTACCTCGTGGACTGGGAGGGGTACGGGCCGGAGGAGAGATAATGGGTTCCGGTGGAGGACGTTTTAGATCCTTCCATGTTAAAAGAATTCCACCGCCTCCATCCGGATCGCCCTGCACCTCGCCCTCCGGGTCGTCCCAGAGGCCGGTGTCGACGCGCTGCTGGAGCCGCGCGTCAGGGGGGGGGGGGTACTGTCACGACTTCTGCCGAAGTCGTTGCCTCTCCTTGTTCGGGCGGTGTTCGGCGGTCGACGTCACCGGTCTTCTAGCCATCATCGATCCATTTTTCATTTTCCATTGGTTTTGTCTTGTCTTCCCACACACCTGTTTTCAATCCCATCCATTATCCTCTTGTGTATTTAACCCTCTGTTTCCCCTCATGTCTTTGTCAGAGATTGTTTCTTGTTAGTATTGTTTTTATGTGTATAGGTGCGCGACGGGTCTTCGTACCCATATTTGTTTTGTTCGTTTCTTATTTAGTGTTATGGAGCATGTATTTGGACTTTCATTAAAAGACTCCATTTTACACTACGTTTGACTCTCCTGCGCCTGACTTCCCTGCCACCTATACAAACGACTCTGACAGAATCTCTGACCCAATATGAAGTCAGCAGGAGAGGACACTACGCTCATGGAGGTGGAGGAACGCGTCCGGGAACAAAAGGAGGAGATTGAATGTTTGAGCGCAGTCATGGATCGCATTGTCCAGAAAATGGACCGCTGGGAGAGACAGGGAGTTTCTCCAGCGCCTCCACTCCCACAACCAGGGTATTCCTTGAACACTTTTTTCCCTCCTGAACCGAACAAAATCCATTTACCCCTACCCATTGGATACAACGGAGATACTGCCGGCTGCCAGGGTTTCCTCCTTAAACTTAAGTTGTATCTGGCCACGGTCTCCCCAGTACCATCAGACCGTGAGAAGAGTTGCGCCCTCGTCTCATGCCTCACCGGGAAAGCCCGGGAGTGGGCCAGCGCTGTGTGTAGAGAGGAGGATGCGGCGTTGGACGATTTTGAGGAGTTCATCCGCCATTTCCGGAGAGTATTCGACCACCCATCCGAAGGCAAAGCGGCGGGTGAGCGCCTCTATCATCTGAGGCAGGAGACGAGGAGTGCACAGGAGTTTGCTTTGGAGTTTAGAACCTTGGCTGCCGGCGCTGGATGGAGCGACAGGGCCCTGATCGACCAGTACCGCTGTAGTCTACGCGAGGACGTCCGTCGGGAGCTGGCCTGTAGAGACACCACCCTCAACTTCGACCAGCTGGTGGACATGTCCATCAGGCTGGACAACATGCTGGCTACTCGTGGACGTCTAGATCGGGGTCTGGTTGTTCCATCCTCCCGCACCCTCTCTCCCGAACCTATGGAATTAGGAGGGATGGTGCGCAGGGAGACCGAAGGGGGTTCCTGCTCGAGCACCATTTATGGTCGCAGAGATCACACTGCTGGTCGGTGCCGGGTTGGTTCCTCTGGGAATAGAGAAGGCAGGCAGGGCACTCTGGCATCACCCCAGGTGAGTAGGCACCATTCTCATCCAGAGCCCTCTGTCGCACTTAAGTTTGTCTCTGTCACTTTTCCGGACTTTTCCCTGCATTCCCAGTATAAGGCGCTAGTAGATTCAGGCGCAGCTGGGAATTTCATTAATAAAGATCTAGCTCATAGTTTAGGGATCCCTATTGTTTCTGTGGATATGCCTTTCCCTATTCATGCCTTAGATAGTCGACCATTAGGTTCAGGGTTTATCAGGGAGGTCACCGCACCTTTGTGTATGATAACGCAGGAGGGTCACAAGGAGAAGATTAGTCTTTTCCTTATTGATTCTCCTGCGTATTCTGTGGTGCTAGGCCTACCCTGGTTAACTTGTCATAACCCCACTGTTTCTTGGCCACAGAGGGCTCTCACAGGGTGGTCGCGAGAGTGCTCAGGTAGGTGTTTAGGGGTTTCCGTTAGTGCTCCTACGGTGGAAAGTCCAGACCAGGTCTCCACCGTGCGCATTCCCCCCGAATATGCCGATTTGGCTCTCGCCTTCTGTAAAAAGAAGGCGACTCAATTACCACCCCATCGACGGGGGGATTGTGCGATAGATCTCCTGGTAGACGCTGCATATCCCAGGAGTCACGTGTATCCCCTGTCGCAAGCGGAGACGGTGGCTATGGATACATATATCTCTGAATCCCTGCGTCAGGGGTTCATTCAGCCATCCATTTCACCAGCCTCTTCGAGTTTCTTTTTTGTGAAGAAGAAGGATGGCGGTTTACGCCCGTGCATTGATTATCGAGGTCTCAATAAAATCACGGTGAAATATAGTTACCCGTTACCTCTGATAAATACAGTTATTGAGTCAATGAACGGGGCACGCTTCTTCACAAAATTGGATCTCAGGAGTGCGTACAATCTGGTGCGTATTCGGAAGGGTGATGAGTGGAAGACGGCATTTAGCACCACCTCAGGTCATTATGAGTACCTTGTCATGCCATATGGGTTGATGAATGCTCCATCAGTTTTCCAATCATTTGTAGATGAGATCTTCAGGGACCTGCATGGGCAGGGTGTAGTGGTGTATATCGATGATATTCTGATATACTCCGCTACACGCGCCGAGCATGTGTCCCTGGTGCGCAGGGTGCTTGGTCGCCTGTTGGAGCATGATCTATATGTCAAGGCTGAGAAATGCTTGTTCTTCCAACAATCCATCTCCTTCCTAGGGCATCGGATTTCCACTTCAGGAGTGGAGATGGAGAGCGACCGCATTACTGCCGTGCGTAATTGGCCGACTCCAACCACGGTAAAGGAGGTGCAGCGTTTTTTAGGGTTTGCCAATTACTACCGGAGGTTTATCCGGGGTTTTGGTCAGGTGGCTGCTCCCATTACCTCACTGCTAAAGGGGGGCCCGGTGCGCTTGCAGTGGTCGGCTGAGGCGAACAGGGCTTTTGGACACCTGAAGACTCTGTTTACCTCGGCGCCTGTGTTGGCTCATCCGGATCCCTCTTTGCCATTCATAGTGGAGGTGGACACATCCGAAGCTGGGATAGGAGCAGTGCTCTCTCAGCGTTCGGGTGTGCCACTGAAGCTTCGCCCCTGTGCTTTCTTTTCGAAGAAGCTCAGCTCGGCGGAGCGAAACTATGATGTGGGGGACCGGGAGCTGTTAGCTGTCGTACAGACCTTGAAGGCGTGGAGGCATTGGCTTGAGGGGGCTAAACACCCTTTTCTCATCTGGACTGACCACCGCAATCTGGAGTACATCCGGCAGGCGAAGAGAATGAATCCTCGCCAGGCAAGGTGGGCCATGTTTTTCACTCGTTTTGTGTTTACCCTTACTTACAGACCGGGCTCCCAGAACGTCAAGGCAGACGCATTGTCTCGGCTGTATGACACAGAGGAGCGGTCCATGGATCCCACTCCCATCTTCGTGTTTGGTGGCACCAGTAGTGTGGGAGCTGGACGCGGACATTGAGCGGGCGTCACGTGCAGAGCCCTCTCCTCCTGAGTGTCCAGCTGGTCGTCTGTACGTTCCGTCTGCTGTCCGCGACCGATTGATCTATTGGGCTCACACGTCACCCTCCTCTGGTCATCCAGGGATAGGTCGGACGATGCGCTGTCTTGATGGGAGGTACTGGTGGCCCACTTTAGCCAAGGACGTGAGGATTTATGTTTCCTCCTGCTCGGTGTGCGCCCAGTGCAAGGCTCCTAGACACCTGCCCAGAGGTAAGCTTCAACCTTTACCCGTTCCTCAACAGCCGTGGTCGCACCTGTCGGTGGATTTTTTGACTGATCTTCCACCTTCACAGGGTTACACCACGATCCTGGTCGTTGTGGATCAGTTTTCGAAGTCCTGTCGTCTCCTCCCTTTGCCCGGTCTCCCCACGGCCTTACAAACTGCAGAGGCCCTGTTTACACACGTTTTCCGGCACTATGGGGTGCCTGAGGATATAGTGTCTGATCGGGGTCCCCAGTTCACATCAAGGGTCTGGAAGGCGTTCATGGAACGTCTGGGGATCTCGGTTAGTCTTATCTCAGGTTTTCACCCCGAGAGTAATGGGCAGGTGGAGAGAGTTAACCAGGATGTGGGCAGGTTTTTGCGGTCCTATTGCCAGGACCGGCCGGGGGAGTGGGCGAAGTTCGTGCCCTGGGTAGAGATGGCCCAGAACTCGCTACGTCACTCCTCCACTAACCTCACTCCTTTTCAATGTGTATTAGGGTATCAGCCGGTTCTGGCTCCTTGGCATCAGAGCCAGACCGAGGCTCCTGCGGTGGACAATTGGTTTCGGCGCGCTGAGGAAACCTGGGAGGCAGCCCACGTCCACCTTCAGCGCGCCATAAGGCGCCAGAAAATTGGCGCAGACCGTCGCCGCAGTGAGGCCCCGGTGTTCGCACCAGGGGACAGGGTCTGGCTCTCGACCCGAAACCTGCCCCTCCGCCTGCTCTGCCGGAAGCTGGGTCCGCGGTTTGTGGGGCCGTTTAAAGTCCTGAGGAGAGTGAACGAGGTATGTTATAGGTTACAACTGCCCACTAATTACCGTATTAACCCCTCGTTCCATGTGTCTCTCCTCAGGCCGGTGGTGGCTGGCCCGCTCCAGGAGGCTGAAGTGCGTGAAGTTCCTCCACCTCCTCTTGACATCGAGGGGGTCCAGGCGTACTCTATTCGATCCATTTTGGATTCGAGACGTCGGGCGAGGGGCCTTCAGTACCTCGTGGACTGGGAGGGGTACGGGCCGGAGGAGAGATGCTGGGTTCCGGTGGAGGACGTTTTAGATCCTTCCATGTTAAAAGAATTCCACCGCCTCCATCCGGATCGCCCTGCACCTCGCCCTCCGGGTCGTCCCAGAGGCCGGTGTCGACGCGCTGCTGGAGCCGCGCGTCAGGGGGGGGGGTACTGTCACGACTTCTGCCGAAGTCGTTGCCTCTCCTTGTTCGGGCGGTGTTCGGCGGTCGACGTCACCGGTCTTCTAGCCATCATCGATCCATTTTTCATTTTCCATTGGTTTTGTCTTGTCTTCCCACACACCTGTTTTCAATCCCATCCATTATCCTCTTGTGTATTTAACCCTCTGTTTCCCCTCATGTCTTTGTCAGAGATTGTTTCTTGTTAGTATTGTTTTTATGTGTATAGGTGCGCGACGGGTCTTCGTACCCATATTTGTTTTGTTCGTTTCTTATTTAGTGTTATGGAGCATGTATTTGGACTTTCATTAAAAGACTCCATTTTGCACTACGTTTGACTCTCCTGCGCCTGACTTCCCTGCCACCTATACAAACGACTCTGACACTTTGCTTTCCTAACTGCCTGTGTATATTGGTTCCTAACTTCCCTGAAAAGTTGCATATCATGGGGGCTATTCGATGCTAATGCAGTATGCCACAGGAAGTTTTTTGCTGGTCAATGGCAGTCAGGTCTGGAGTGAACCAAGGTTTATATCTGTTCCTGGTTCAAAATGTTTTGAATGGGGCATGCTTATTTAAGATGGTGAGGAAATCACTTTTAAAGAATAACCAGGCATCCTCTATTGACGGAATGAGGTCAATATCCTTCCAGGATACCCGGGCCAGGTCGATTAGAAAGGGCTGCTCGCTGAAGTGTTTTAGGGAGCGTTTGACAGTGATGAGGGGTGGTCGTTTAACCACAGATCATTACGGACGCAGGCAATGAAAATTATAATAAAAACTGATGGATAAATAAATGCGGAGGGAGAAAAGCAAGTGAGTGATGGCTGGAAGAGGAAGTGCTTGGCGGATTACTGTTGCCAAACGGGATATGCGCATGAAAGTGAAATGGACATTCTTGGACCAGCGCATACAAGAGAATAGTGGCTGTTGTTTAAATTCAACTTAATTTTTAAACAAAACTGACTTTATAAACAAGCGGCAGCAGGTTATTTAGAGCGGTAGGGCCGAGAAATGTTGGTAGTGTCATACGAAACGGTACTACGGTATTCTAAAATGTTGGTACCATACTGTAAGTGTCAAGATGTTTTGCTACCGTCATATTACCATGGTACTGGCATAGCACACACACATGATTTACCTCTGTTGTAGCGTTCCCTCTGCTCTATCTTGAGCGTCAGGTAGAGGGTGCGGATGGGGAAGTAGACTGCCTGGGGGTACACTCGTCCCATCTAGCAGATAACAGACATGGGCAGGGGGGAGGGGGTTCACACTCAGATTACCTTTCAAAGAAGAACCTACCCTCAGGGTTCACAGTGGAGCACAGATGAGAGGAGTGTACACGGCAGAGAATACCAAATAATATCTAACATTGATCCCCTGGATGAAAGCAGCTCTGTATTGTGTAATGGAGATGGAGTTATGATATGAAACCATGGAGGGTGATGTCAGGTTAAAACAGACCTGGGGCTACATTTAGAGGAGGAAGTTGCCTTGACCTACCCTTCTACTGCAGTCACTGAGCTAAGGTCAGTTTTATATAAAAAAAAAATTACGTAAACTAACTATGCACTCCCTAATCTACATTTCTACAGACATAAGCATGACTCCTCACAAAACCGGACACGAGTTGACAAAACAAGCACTCCAGGGTATAGACAGGATTGATGCAAGAGTGTGACAGATGGTGAGCCATTGGTGAGCGCTCTGCACCTCTCACTACAAGGGAGATACTCTACTAGACACTGATACAGTGGCAGTGAGGCCTTGATGACAGAGAGACAGAGACAAGTTGGTTGAGCCCAGACCACAGTTCTTCTCTGGCCTCATTAGACTGAGACCCTACACCCCTGTTAGCATACCCTGTTGATAGAGGGGTGAGGAGTAGCCTGTAGTCGTAAAGAGACACCTCTCTAACCCTGGCTCAATACAGAGGAGTACAGAGGGTGGGCTGTAATGGATGGAAGGATGGATAGGAGATGGAGGGATGGAAGGGAGGTGGGGTGGAGGAATGGAGGAATGGAGCTTACTACAAAGCTCTACGCAGATGCAGGACTTGGAGTGTTGCAATGTCGCTTTTTGTCACAAAAAGGCCGGGACCTTTTAATACACTCCGGCATACCTACCTACTTTTATAACTACCTGAAAATTGAGGCACGCCGTATCATTCCTTCCAGAGCTGTGGGGGCAGTGTTGTGGCATGGTTCCTTCATCTGATCTATAGACAATATAGGCTATTAATCAAAGTAGCCTATTTTGCATTGATAACCAAATATAATCTCAGCGGCTGGTAGAACCTGCTGTAAACAACATTTTATTTATTTTACCTTTATTTTACCAGGCAAGTCAGTTAAGAACAAATTCTTATTTACAATGGTGGCCTACCTATAGAATAACTATCTTCAAAGTAATGACTCGGGACGTCGGGTTTGATATGAAAGCTTCTTTTAGTAATAATACTTGATCACGTTACATTTAACAACTTTAGATTCTACAGAGCAATGCAAGTAAGATGCTAGCGCAAAGGAGCCACATAATCACCTGTTAATTGCACTTAACTAGCGCGTTCACTCTCTACTTCCTGTCGCAAGGCATTCTGGAACTTGCAGTCAAAAGCGTAATTCAATACTAACCAATACAATTACATATGTAAATAACTGTAAAGAAATATCTTTAGATACAGCTCAATGAATTAACTTAAACATTAACTCTGTAACACATTAAAGTTACAACATCCTCCCCCCCCGATGAACAACTGTGTTCATCTAGATCTCTAGGCAGTATATCAACTGAATAGGTCTCCTCAACAAAGTCCCTGAAGCAGTACGAACTGAACATGATCTAACTAGGCCATCTCGGCCTGGAAACAGTTCCTCAATCTTTCCTAGTTTCCAGGTTTGTCTGGGTGTGTTATCTTCTCCTATGAGTACAACGTCACCCGCTTTCAGTGGGGTGGGCTGTGGTGTATCACAGCGGTGTGCTGACTTTAGATCCAGCAAGTAGTCTCTTCGCCAACTGTTCCAGAAGCTGGTCACAAGTCTCTGCCTGTACTTCCATCTGCGTATCATGTCCTCCTTGTTTAGCGTTGGGTGCTGAGTGTCAGCTGGAAATGGCTTTGGAGGCAAAGAGGTTAGTCGTTTACCCACCAGGAAGTGTGCTGGGGTCAGGGGTTGTGGTTCATCCACTTCATTGTGCACGAAGGTCAGAGGCCTAGAATTTAGAATTGCTTCAACCTCTGTCAGGACTGTGCACATCTCTTCAAAGTTGAGTGAAGCTCTCCCAAGAACCTTTCGCAGACATGTTTTCACTGACCTGACAAGTCTTTCCCAGAATCCGCCCCACCAGGCTGCTCGCTCGGCGATGAACCTCCAGGTGATGCCCCTTTCTGAGAAAAAAGCCAAGAGTTGGGGCTCTTCGATTACCTTCCACAGCTCTTTCAAGTCCTGATCAGCTCTCTTGAACGTTTTTGCATTGTCTGAGTAGATTACCTTGCATAATCCTCTCCTTGAGATGAATCTTTTTAGAGCTAACAGGAATTTCTCTGTGGACTGATCTGAGACCAGTTCCAAATGCACTGCTCTGGTTACCGCACAAGTGAACAGTGCAATGTATGACTTCTTCACAGACCCATTTTCTTTCACATAGAGCGGTCCTGCAAAATCCACACCTGTGACTTCAAATGGTGGCGATTCAGTTATTCTGTCTTTTGGTAAAGGCGCAGTGACCTGCTGTCCGGCTCTTGCCTTGAATCTTTTGCACACTATACATCTTGCCACTGTGCTCTTGACTAGCTGCCTAGCACGCAAGATCCAGTATCGCTCTCTGATTTGTACTAGAGTGTCTCTTGCTCCAGAATGCATCACCTTCTCATGGTGGTACTGTATCAGCATTTCTGAGTATCTGTACTTGTTGGGCAGAACCCATGGGTGCTGCTCTCTGAATGTGAAGCTGGACTGTTGCAGTCTTCCTCCTACACTGAGTAGTTCGTGTTCGTCCAGGAACGGTTTCAGTTCTCTGATTTTACAATCATTGTTTAGGCTTTTTCCTGCCTTCAGTAGTTTGATCTCCTGTCCAAAACTCTGTTGTTGTGTTACCTTAATCCAGTACTTTTCTGCATCGAACAGTTCGTCAGCAGTCAGTTCACCTTGTATCTTTATGGTTGTACGAGCATTGGCTATGAATCTCTTTATCCAGGCGGTGACTCTGAACACTCTTTTCAGTTTGCTGTACCTTTCAAGCTCCAACACAGGTTCAGGGATGTCTGTGCTGTTTGCTGCGAGTTGTACAGTAACCTGGCCGCTGGACTTGAGTTCTATATTCACCTCTTCCGGAACCTTGTTATCATCAGTCTCTTCGGACTGATTGGGTGATATCAGAATTCTGGGTCCATTCCACCATAGCTCGCTCTGTGTCAAGTTTCGAACAGTTTGTCCTCTTGTAGGGAGGTCAGCTGGATTAGTTTTCCCTTCAATATGTGACCATGACTCTGGATTGGTCAAGGACTGGATCTCCGTCACTCTGTTCGCAACAAACTGTTTCCATTTCTGAGCTGAGCTGCAAATCCAATGCAGCACGATCATCGAGTCTGTCCACATTTGGATCTGTTTTTCTTCCAATTTCAGTGTGGTCATCAAGTTGTTTGCGAGTCTCGCTCCAATCACAGCTCCCATGAGCTCCAGGCGTGGCAGCGTCATTTTCTTGAGTGGGGCTACCCTGGACTTGGATGCGACTAGACTTGTTGTTTCCCTGTCTTGTGACTCACCTTGCAAGTAAGCTACTGCACTGTAAGCCCTTTCACTTGCATCACAGAACACGTGTAGTTTCAGAGTGTGGCTATTCTGTGGCCGCATGTCTGTTCTGTACCACCTTGGTATGGTGAGCTGGTGTAACTGGGGTAGTTCTGAACACCACTGTTGCCATTCTCGTGTCAGATCAGATGGTAATTCTTCGTCCCAGCTGAGTCCCCTCTCCCACATTTCCTGGAACATGCACTTGATCCTGATGGTGAAGGGAGTTAAGAAACCAAGAGGGTCGAAGATACGTGCAGACGACTGTAGAACACTTCTCTTTGTGTTTTCCTTTTGCTTTAGAATGCTCAGTAGCAGCCTGAGATCAAACACAAAGTCATCCGTTTCCGGTCTCCATACTAAACCTAAAACCTTCAGCACTAATCCTTGTGTTTCTAGCGTCAACGGGTGGTCAGTTGTCGTACTCTCCTCCCATTTTGTTTTTAATTCAGGAGAGTTGGTCATCCACTTGCAGAGGTCCATGCCTGCAATCGACAACATTCGCTTTGCAGTTGTTGTCACAAGGTAAGCCTCTTCAACATTGCGTGAACTTGCAATGAAATCATCTACATAGAGTGACTCTCTCAGTATCTCTACAACTTCTGGTTGTTCTGTTTCATATTGTTTCAGGTGCTTCCTGATTGTAGCTGCCAGCAAAAATGGACTTGGGGAAGCTCCAAATACCACTCTTTTCATCCTCAGCACACGCAGCTCCTCTTCATTTTCTCCCCTTGGTGGGCCTGTGAGCCATAGAAATCTCACGGCGTCTCTGTCTCTCTCTGCTAGGGATATCTGCAGGAAAGCTTTCTTGATGTCTGCCATGAATGCGATCTCATGTAGTCTGAACTTTATCAGAACGCTGAGCAGATCCGGATTCAGGTTCGGTCCTGTGAGTAGACAGTCATTGAGGGATGGACAGCCATCTTCATGGGACGAGGCATCAAACACCACTCTCAGTTTTGTTGTCACCTTGTCTTCTCGGAGTACTGCATGGTGAGGTAAGTAGTATTTTACGTTGTCTGCACTTGATGCGTTGTCCTTGGGCACGTCCTCTGCCATATCCTGTTGTAAGTAGTCCTCTACCACTTCATTGTATCTGCTGTACAACGTCACATCCTTCTTCAGTCTTTTCTTCAGACCTTCAAACCGTTTCTTGGCGATTCTATAGTTGTCTTTGAGTTCTGGCATTTCTCGTTTCCATGGCAACTCCACGTGGTATCGACCATCTTTGAAGGTGGTTGTTTCCTCGAACCTCTGTAGAGCCTCGGTTTCCTCTGTGTTCTGTGTTTTCTCGCTTATAATACCCAGAGACTCAAGCTCCCAGAATGCATGCAGTTGTTTGGAGACTAGTGTGTCTTCATCAAGTGGGATGAACATGCAAGTTGCCTCGGCGACACTTGACATGAACACGGGTCCCTGCACCGACCATCCAAAGGTGCTCTCTAAAGCAACCAGCGTCTCCGTCAGTCGCTCCACTCTGCCTGATACTATCTGCCAGTAGTAGTCTGCTCCTATCAGGACAGAGAGTTCAGGATCATTGTCATCTCCTGGAAAGTCTGCGAGCTGCAGTCCTTTTCTATTGAGCTCATGTCGAATCTGTTCACCAGGAACCTTCATCACAGCTGTGCACACTTGTGGGGTTTCAATTGCCTCTATCTCTATTCTCTGCTGTTTGTCCCAGACATTCTCCAAGATGACTTTCACTGTGTTGCGTTGGGATGTTGCTGGGGCAGAGGAGCCAAACGTGTGAAGAGTGAGTGCCTCTTGTCTGATTACTGGTAGCTTCAAGCCCTTCACAAGGTTTTCATGTATGAAGCTTCTCTGACTGCCTCCATCTAGTAAGCAACGAGCTATCTTCCTGCCCGATGGGCCTTCTACCCATGCCTTTGCCGTTTATAGCAACACAGTGTTCTGTCCATCTGGTTTCATCTTCACTGAATGGGGAATAACTGAGGAAACAACAGCATCTACAGAAACAGTAGGGGGTTGCACCTCACTCCTCTTACTGGTACACACAGCAATGTGATGTCTGCTTCCACATGTTGCACATGACACATCTTTGACTTTACAGAATTTTGCTATGTGTCTCTGTCCTAAACATACAAAGCATCTTCCCATTTTCTTTAGTTTCTCTTTGCGTGCAGCAATATTGTGGTCAGGGCAGTTTTCTGATTTGTGGTCTGCACTGTCACAGAATAGACAGTTTTGTTCCTTCTGGCTGGCTGTATGCAGTGCTGCAGCAGAGGGCATGTTGGGTCTTTTTGTTTTCATTTCATT
Source organism: Salvelinus namaycush (assembly GCF_016432855.1). Classification (NCBI taxonomy): domain Eukaryota; kingdom Metazoa; phylum Chordata; class Actinopteri; order Salmoniformes; family Salmonidae; genus Salvelinus; species Salvelinus namaycush. The sequence continues at coordinate 78,633,150 of NC_052310.1, forward strand.
GGAGGAGCATGACTTGTTCCATGGTTTGCTCTCTTTCTGTTGGTTGCATGATCTTGTCATTTGTAGCGCTCTCTCCCTGCTCTGAACCTCCTTCTGTAGGAAACTGACAATCTCAGACACTTTCCATTCATCATCTACTCCCCTCTGACGACTATAGTCAAGAGCTATGTCCTCTGGAATCATCTGCAGTAAGATTGGGCATAGTAGGCTTCCATAGGTTTCTGACACTACACCCAGTGATTCCAGGCTCCTAATCTGAATTTCACATTCATCATATAGCTGCCTCAATGCATTTAGATCAGAGGATTTCTTCACAGGGGTGAGATTCAGCAGCTTTGACATATGAGCACTAATCACAAGATCTTTCCTTCCAAATCTGCTCTTGAGTAGAGCGATTGCATCATCATAGTTACTGTCTGTTAACATCAGTCCTGCTACTGCCTTTGCAGCTGGTCCAGTGAGATATGTTTTCAGATAGGTAAACTTCTCTTTATTACACAGTGAATCATTGTTGTGAATAGCGGTCTCATACTGGCTCCAAAACTCCTGCCACATACTGACATCTCCATAGAATTTCTCAATAATCAACTTTGGTAGCCTTACTGATTGTCTCTGTGATCTGTTGGAGTTAGCGTCACTCACCCTGTTGGAGTTAGCGTCACTCACCCGTGCTGCTAGTGGATTGAGATCCTGGTTTTTCTTTATCACTCGTTGTGCACGGCTCTTCAGCATGATAACGCGCTCTTTGTAATCCTCCGTGCATGCAATCTCTGCCTCCAATCCGTCCAATGGCGTTAACTGTTCAATTCCACGATCAAGTTCAAACAAACTGTCCTCCTTAGCTGACAGCAATTCCAACAATGTACTCAAGTGATCGGTATCCGGATTCGACTGGGATATTTCCACGTCAATCTGATTCAAAATCCGTGTTGTGGCACCTCGAATGGTACCCCGCTTTCGTCTCATTCTTTCGGTTTCATGCCGACGTTCCTCCTCAGCCATTTCAGCCGCTTCTTCGTCGCAGCTCATATCCCGGGTTTCGGCACCAAAATATAGAATAACTATCTTCAAAGTAATGACTCGGGACGTCGGGTTTGATATGAAAGCTTCTTTTAGTAATAATACTTGATCACGTTACATTTAACAACTTTAGATTCTACAGAGCAATGCAAGTAAGATGCTAGCGCAAAGGAGCCACATAATCACCTGTTAATTGCACTTAACTAGCGCGTTCACTCTCTACTTCCTGTCGCAAGGCATTCTGGAACTTGCAGTCAAAAGCGTAATTCAATACTAACCAATACAATTACATATGTAAATAACTGTAAAGAAATATCTTTAGATACAGCTCAATGAATTAACTTAAACATTAACTCTGTAACACATTAAAGTTACAACACTACCAAAAGGCAAATGTCTTCCTGCGGGGATGGTGGCAGGGATTAAAAATAAAAATAAATGAAATAAAAAATAGAGGACAAAACACAAATCGCAACAAGAGAGACAACACAACACCAGATGAAGAGAGACCTAAGACAACAACATAGCATGGCATCAACACATGACAACACAACATGGTAGCAATATAACATGGCAGCAGCACAACATGGTAGCACCACAAAACAGGGTACAAACACTGCGCCAGCCTCCCGGGTGGCGCAGTGGTCTAGGGCACTGCATCGCAGTGCTAGCTGCGCCACCAGAGTCTCTGGGTTCGCGCCCAGGCTGGGCTGGGTTCGCGCCCAGGCTCTGTCGCAGCTGGCCGCAACCGGGAGGTCCGTGGGGCGACGTACAATTGGCATAGCGTCGTCCGGGTTAGGGAGGGTTTGGCCGGTAGGGATATCCTTGTCTCAGTATGTAAAATGTAATAAAATGTATGCACTCTACTGTAAGTCGCTCTGGATAAGAGCGTCTGCTAAATGACTAAAATGTAAATTATGGGCACAGACAAAAGCACAAAGGGCTAGAAGGTAGAGACAAAAATACATCAAGCAAAGCAGCCACAACTGGCAGTAAGAGTGTCCATGATTGAGTAATTGAATGAAGAGATTCAGATAAAAGTGTCCAGTTTGAGTGTTTGTTGCAGCTCGTTCCAGTCGCTAGCTGCAGCAAACTGAAAAGAGGAGCGACCCAGGGATGTGTGTGCTTTGGGGACCTTTAACAGAATGTGACTGGCAGAGCGGGTATTGCATGTGGAGGATTAGGGCTGCAGTAGATATCTCAGATAGGGGGGAGTGAGGCCAGATATGAGTAATGAACGTTCTTTACTCAAGAATACAAATATATACAACACAATAAACTAGCCCACAATAACAGACCGTATACATACAAACAATCACTCACAAAAACCATGGTGGAACAGAGGGTTAAATAATGAACAAGTAATTGGGGAATGAAACCAGGTGTGTAAAACAAAGACAAAACAAATGGAAAACGAAAAGTGGATCGGCAATGGCTAGAAGGCCGGTGACGTCAACCGCCGAACGCCGCCCGAACAAGGAGAGGGACCAACTTTGGCGGAAGTCGTGACAGTACCCCCCCCCCCCTTGACGCGCGGCTCCAGCAGCACCGACCTCGGGGACGATCCGGAGGACGAGGCGCAGGGCGATCCGGGTGGAGACGGTGGAAATCCCGCAGCAACGAAGGGTCCGGGACGTCCGCCACCGGCACCCAGCATCTCTCCTCCGGGCCGTAACCCTCCCACTCCACGAGGTACTGAAGGCCCCTCGCCCGACGCCTCGAGTCCAGGATGGCTCGAACAGCATACGCCGGGGCCCCCTCGATGTCCAGAGGGGGTGGAGGAACCTCCCGCACCTCAGACTACTGGAGTGGACCAGCCACCACCAGCCTGAGGAGAGACACATGGAACGAGGGATTAATACGGTCATCTGGGGGGAAGCTGTAACCTGTAGCATACCTCGTTCAGTCTCCTCAGGACTTTGAATGGCCCCACAAACCGCGGACCCAGCTTCCGGCAGGGCAGGCGGAGGGGCAGGTTTCGGGTCGAGAGCCAGACCCGGTCCCCCGGTGCGAACACCGGGGCCTCACTGCGGAGGCGCCAGGGGCCAGCTGAGGGGCCAGCGGAGAACTGAAAGGAAAGAAGGCCAAAGGAGGTGTTGGCTTTGGGGATGACCAGTGAAATATACCTGCTGGAGCGCGTGCTATGGGTGGGTGTTGTTATCGTGACCAGTGAGCTGAGATAAGACGGAGCTTTACCTAGCAAAAACTTATACAGTGGGGAGAACAAGTACTTGACACACTGCCGATTTTTCAGGTTTTCCTACTTACAAAGCATGTAGAGGTCTGTAATTTTTATCATAGGTACACTTCAACTGCGAGAGACGGAATCTAAAAGATTGTAGGACTGCCGGGGTGTTAAGCATATCCCAGTTTAGGTCACCTAACAGAACAAACTCTGAAGACAGATGGGGGCAATCAATTTACATATGGTGTCCAGGGCACAGCTGGGAGCTGAGGGGGGTCTATAACAGGTTGCAACAGTGAGAGACTTATTTCTGGAGAGATAATTTTTTTAAATTAGAAGCTTGAACTGTTTGGGCATAGACCTGGAAAGTATGACAGAACTTTGCAGGCTATCTCTGCAGTAGATTGCAACTCCTCCACCTTTGGCAGTTCTATCTTGACGAAAATCTTTGTAGTTGGGGATGGAAATCTCCGAATTTTTGGTGGCCTTCCGAAGCCAGGATTCAGACACGGCAAGGACATCAGGGTTGGTGGGGTGTGCTAAAGCAGTGAGTAAAACAAACTTAGGGAGAAGGCTTCAGATGCATGAAAGGCTTTTACCGTTACAAAAGTCAATAAATGAGAGCGGGTGGAGACATGCAGGGCCTGGGTTAACCTCCACATCACCCGAGGAACAGAGGAGGAGTAGGATGAGGGTATGGCTAAAGGCTATCAAAACTGGTTGTCTAGTGCGTTGGGGACAGAGAATAAAAGGAGCAGATTTCTGGGCATGGTAGGATAGATTCAGGGCATAATGTACAGACAGGCGTATGGTAGGGTATGGGTACAGTGGAGGTAAACCTAGGCATTGAGTGACGATAAGAGAGGTTGCATTTCTGGACGCACTAGTTATAGTGGGTGAGGTCACCGCATGTGTGGGAGGTGGGACAAAAGAGGTATCTGAGGCATGTTGAGTGGGACTAGGGGCTCCGCAGTCAACTAAAACAATGATAACTTTCCTAAACAACAGTATACAAGGCGTACTAACATTAGAGAGAGACATAAAGCGAGGCATAAAGCAATCCCAGGTGTTGATTGGGAGAGCTAGCTAAGACAACAACAGGTGAAACAACAACAGCTAATCAGCTAAGACAACAACAACAGGTAAAATGGCGATGAATGGGTAGAGAGGGTCAGTTAACTACACACAGGGCCTGAGATCGAGGCTGGGGCCGACAGATAAACAAAAATAAATAAAATGGAGTACCGTGATTAATGAACACTCCAGCAGGCATCAGCTATGTAGTCAAGTGATCATAGGGTCCAGTGAACAGCAATAGATGAAACAAGGAAGCCGCTAGGTAGTCGTTACTACGCTAGCAAGCAGGAGACACGGCGTTCAAAAAAAAATACAAAAATGTGCAGGCCAGGGCTAGTAGAAGCGTCTGCTCCGACGTCGGGCAAAGGCCGGTTGAGGGCACAATGGATGGAATTACGTCGGCAGACCAGCCGTGATGGAACGGCGGGGCTCCGTGTCGACAAAGAGTGCAGACCAGTTGACAAAAGAGGTATTGTAGCTGGAGTAATTTAGATTGCTAGCCGGGAGATGCGCCTGGCTCGCGGCTAACTGGTGCTAGCTTTGGGACAAGGGCGTCAGCCACTATAGCCACTCGGTAGCAGCTAGCTAGCAGTGATGATCCGATGCAAAGGTCCAGAGCTTACGGCAAGAATCCTGTGGTGTAGTCGATTCTAGTCGTGTTAGTGAAGAGTCCGGGAGGCATTAGCTGTGTAGCCGAGTAATCATAGGTTCCACTGAGCAGGCCGGGAGATGGGCCTGGCTTAAGGCTAACTTCGGGGCTGGGCCACTCGGTGGCAGCTAGCTAGCTGTGGTGATCAGGAGTAATGGTCCAGGGCTTACGGCAGGAATCCAGTGTTGTAGTGGATAAAAACAGTCCGATACTGGCAGGCTGGCAAGTATTATCCAGGCTAAAAGCGACTGGTGTCTGTTCAAAAGGTAAAGGCCACTAGCAGTGGCTAACAATGACTTAATAGCTAGTAGCTAATTAGCTGGTTAGCTTCTGATGGCTAGCTTCTGATGGAGATTCTGGCTATAAGGTCTACAAATAGCAGATCCATATCACATTGGGTGAGGTGGGTTGCCAGAAGGTATATTTCATTTAAAAATGGCAAAAGAGATTAAAAATATATTGAACTATATACAAAGAAGACGAAAAATGTCAAATGAACACGGGAGAACGACAACAACATCTGCACTGCTACACCATCTTGGATCAGCTTGATCTCCCCCTCTAAATAAAGGACTAACCGTGACTGTCTTCCAAGCAATAGGAACCTCCCCAAAGAGGAGAGACAGGTTAAGAAGGACTAACCGTGACTGCCTTCCAAGCAATGGGAACCTCCCCAAGAGGAGAGACAGGTTAAGAAGGTCAGAGATAGGATTGGTGATTATAGGGGCAGCAACCTTAAAGAAGAAATGGTCTATACCATCTGACCCAGATTATTTTTTGGGGTCAAGTTAAAGGAGCTCCTTTAGCACATCGGACTCAGTGACCGCCTGCAGGGAGAAACTTTGTAGCGGGGCAGGGGGAAAAGATGGAGGAGCATGGGGGCTAGTTGCATTAGAAGGGGTGGGAGATGAGGAAATGTTATACCCCTACCTACATGTACAGTACATATTACCTCAATTACCTCATACCCCCTGCACATTGACTCGGTACCAGTACTCCTTGTATATAGCCTCGTTATTACTTCAACTACCTCGTACCCTGACTCGGTACCAGTACTCCCTGTATATTGTTGTTATTACCTCAACTACCTTGTACCCCAGTACCAGTACTCCTTGTAAATAGCCTCGTTATACCTCAACTACCTCGTACCCCAGTACCAGTACTCCTTGCATATAGCCTAGTTATTACGTTAACTACCTTATACCCCAGTACAGTACTCCTTGTATATAGCCTTGTTATTACCACACAACCTCGTACCCCAGTACCAGTGCTCAGGATCCTCGTTATTACCTCACTACCTCGTACCCCAGTACCAGTGCTCAGGATCCTCGTTATTACCTCACTACCTCGTACCCCAGTACCAGTACTCTAGAGCCTAGTTATTACCTCACTACCTTGTACCCCAGTACCAGTACTCTAGAGCCTCGTTATAACCTCACTATCTCGTACCCTAGTACCAGTACTCTGGAGCCTCATTATTACCTCAACTACCTCGTACCACAGTACCAGTACTCTACAGCCTCGTTATTGTTATTGTGTTACTATTTCCTTTTTAATTGTATTTTTTGTTATTTGCAAAATAAAAAATCTTAATTTTTAACTCTGCATTGTTGGGAAAGGGCTCATAAGTAAACATGTCAAGGTAAAGTCTACACCTGTTGTGATGAATACATTTTGATTTGATCTAGCTAGCCATGTGCTTTTTATTTTATTGTTAGCTGATATGGGAATGTATACACAAGCAGCATATCAAACTGGGAAAATGTTTTATGTTACACCAGCAAATATAATAATATTAGCCAGAGATGTGGGAAGCTAAAAAGGCTAGCTAGCTTGCTATATTTTTTATCCAGGGTGAAACCATCTAGCTAGGCTGCCAGCTAGCTACTTACAAGCAAGGGAAGGTGACTCTTCCTTGCATTCACAAAATGAAAAGACAAACATTTTAAAACATTGCTATCATGTTAACAAAAGGTGTCCGCTAATCCAAAAATCCCACTACACTCACGTGCACACACTCACGTAGATCGATGGAGTGAAGCTTGTGGTAACCTTAAGTGGCAGATTAAAGATGAAAGGAGGAAGAAGGAGATAAGGAAGAAGGAGAGGAAGTTGAGATCAGGCGATGAAGGATGTCATATTTTGAAGGGGGTGATGAGGAGGGGTGTTAGATTGTCTAAAGGAATGTTAACGCTGTGATTCATCTCTCCTCTGCCCCTCAGGGCTAACCTTCATTAATATTTCACTGTCCGTTTTTAAAACATCCCGTCGTGCACCTGAATCGCGCGGAGAAACACTAAATTATTCAGCATCGCTGAGATAAAGGCTTCCATCCATTAAAAAGGTGCTTTGCTGCTTTTTTTATTTTACAGAAAGACACTCAACCTTTTACCCTTCACTTATCATAGGGCGAGGAGGAATGAGGAGGGTGGAAAGGCCTCACCCATTCACTCCCAAAATACCAAACGCCAAAAGACATTCAAAAAACTCTCCTTGATGTCTCTCCACTCATGTAATAGGTAAAGGGAGCGCTGGATCAAAAAAAGGTTGAGGAAGCCTGATTTAATAACTAACAAAGCCATATTTCTATTCCATTAAGCACTTGACGTGGGATTGACTAACTATCCTTAATATGGTGTGTTTCCACTCAGAGTGCTACAGACAGATTCTGAGATCAGACAGATACTAACTGGCATCCAACCCTAACCCTAACTGGCATCCAAACTTACTTAGGTGGTGTGCAGTCAATTATGCCTTACAACTGCTCTCTCGACTCTTTGCTCTCCCTTCTCTCACACTCTCTGTTCTCTCTCTCTTCATTCCCTACTTCTCCTCCTCCCTCCTTCTCTCCCATTTCCCGCTCTACCGGCTGGATGAGGGGTGTTTGACGTAGCCAACTATTCTTTGAAGTTCACGCCACTTTAAATAATACTTAATTAACGGAAAGCAGATTAGTCACCTACTTTAATTGGCAGCTCTGTTCCTGCACTGCAGATGCGTTTGATATTAACTTAATAATCATTCCTTCCATAAATAATTTGAAAAGGCTCACTGGAGAGAGGGGAAGAGAGGGAAGCCAATAAATGAGAGGAGAGGAATATGAATGGTTAATTTGATAAATCCAAAGTGCTGGAGAGAGGCCACTCTGGCACTGATTGCTGTTAATCTATCTTTATTAGGCTAACATGGCAGTACTCTTATGCGCACACACACCCCTTTCCCCTCAGTCACGGACACAGACAAACATGGACAGATACATATGGGGGGGAAAAAATCACATTTAAGAGGGATGAGGAGAGGAGGGCTGATTGCTTGTGGTACAGGAAGGTCCACAGCTTGCCCGTACCTGGTAAAAAAAAGTTGAGAAAGTTGACACTATATAGTGTTTCTCGGAAGAGTGCTTTGGTCCTCCTCGTTTTGTTTTGTTAATTAACCAATGAACCCCTTTGCCAAAGACTACCCGTCTACAAATATCTATTATTGTGTACCCTAGCAACGCTTACCTTACTTTTTATACTGTAGATTTCTAATTCTAATGGGGTGTGCTGTAGACAGATCGGCTTATTCTATGGACTTGAGGTGGCCACAGGCATAGAATTATATATTAGAACTTAATTCAATAGGATCTGTGGGTACAGTTGTGTTATGGGTGGTCACAGGTATGCTGTTGTAGACAGATTGACGTACCTGGCTGATGAGGTTGAGCAGGGGTTTGCCCTATGACCCCACCAGGAAGTTCAGGAGCTATGGTATCCATGCCAACCACTGAACGGGCGGCACCCCGATGCAGTACTTGTCCACAGCATCCCCCAGGGTGTTCTTGTTATGGAAACTCAGCAGCCACAGCACCTGGGGATGGAGGGATGAAAAAGGGCAGGAGAGAGAGATAGAGAGGGTGGGTGAGAATAGTGACACCGTTAGAGGGAGGTTGTCGTCAACATTTCAATGGTAACTAAAGGGCTTAATTGCCTGTAGTATCATCACCGGACCATCTCTGCAGCTAAGATCAGTGGCACACATGAACAGTGAGAGGGAGAGGGGGAGGTTGCTTTCCTGGCAAGCTCTAGCCACTTTGAGAGGGGAGTAGAAAGAGGGGTCACTCAGTAGGTGAACTCCCTCCTGGGGGGGACTGTTGATGTAGACATAAACCCCCCCAACCCATCCACCCTCCTGGCCCTCTACCCCTTTCAACCAGCCAGCCAAGCCACACAACTTGTGTATGATTACTGATAACGCTACCAGGACCAGACCCAGAGTACGTTCCAAATGGGACCCTATTCTCTATATAGTGCACTACTTTTGACCAGAGCCCTAGGGGCCCTGACCAAAAACAGTTAACTACATAGGGAATAGGGTGCCATTTGGGACACAACGCAGTTACCATGCCCCAGCCAGCCATCTCATCTCTTCATACAATACCAAGGGCAACAGACCCCCCTATCTTTGTGTGTGAGTGCATCGTTTAATGTTCATCCCCAGAAACGCCAACCCATAGGAAATGGAATGGCCTGTGATTATTTCTGTGAAAGATGATTACAGTATTTGCGTGACGGACAATATAACAGCACATACTGGAGAGGGAGAGACTGTTGTCCTGTTACTCTTTCAATTTTAATACAGGCCATCTTCATCTTAATGACACCCTATTGTCCATTTAGTGCATTATATGCTGTTGTCCAGTTCCACCATCACCCAATGAAGATCAACTACAGTATCTTATCTGGACATACACTACATGTCCAAAAGTTTGTGGACATCTGCTCGTCGAATATCTCATTCCAAAACCATGGTCATTAATATGGAGTTGGTCCCCTCTTTGCTGCTATAACAGCCTCCACTCTTCTGGGAAGGCTTTCCACTAGATGTTGGAACATTGCTTCGGAGACTTGCTACCATTCAGCCACAAGAGCATTAGTGAGGTCAGGCACTGATGTTGGGCGTTTAGGCCTGGCTTGAAGTCAGCATTCCAATTCATCTCAAAGGTGTTTGATGGGTTTGAGTTGGGTCAGAGCTCTGAACAGGCCAGAAAAGTTATTCCACACTGATCTCGACAAACCATTTCTGTATGAACCTTGCTTCATGCACGGGGGCATTGTCACGCTGAAATAAGAAAGGGCCTTCCCCCAAACTGTTGCCACAAAGTTGGAAGCACCGAATCGTCTAGCATGTAATTGTATGCTGTAGCGTTAACATTTCCCTTCACTGGAACTAAGGGGCCTTCCCCAAACCATGAAAAACTCCAGACCATTATTCCTACTCCACCAAACTTTACAGTTGACACTATGCATTGGGGCAGGTAGCGTTCTCCTGGTATCCGCCAAACCCAGATTCGTCCGTCGGACTGCCAGATGGTGAAGCACGATTAATCACTCCAGAGAACATGTTTCCACTGCTCCAGAGCCCAATGGCGGCGAGCTTTACACCAGACGACGCCTGGCATTGCATATGATGATCTTAGGCTTGTGTGTGGCTGCTCGGCCCGTTCTGTGAGCTTGGTTGGCCTACCACTTCGCAGCTCAGCCGTTGTAGATCCTGGACGTTTCCACTTCAGAATAACTGATGAACTGACTTGTTGGAAAGGTGGCATCCTATGACAGTGCCTGTTTGAAAGTCACTGAGCTCTTTAGTAAGGCCATTCTACTGCCAATGTTTGACTATAGAGATTGCATGGATGTACTTGATTTTATACACCTGTCAGCAACAGGTGTGGGTGGAATAGCCAAATCCACTTATTTGAAGGGGTGTCCACATACTTTTGTATATATAATGTATTTCTGAGAACAGTGATCTAACACCACCGTATATAATCCATCTACAATAGCTTTTGCAGTAGGACTATTGGCTACAACTGTCCATTGCTCTTTCTGGTACCACAGTCAGCTAGGCCTCCAGAAAGAGCATCATAAGATCAGAGTGTTTAGTATTGATTGGTCTGGAGCGGAGGCTGGGTGGCGTGGTCTGGTCTGGTTGTTAGTGAGGGACATTCTGATCTGGGGCGGCGTGGTCTAGTCTGGTTGTTAGTGAGGGACATTCTGAGCTGAGGCTGGTGCGGTCTGGTCTGGTTGTTAGTGAGGGTCAGTCTGAGCTGAGGCTGGTGCAGTCTGGTCTGGTTGTTAGTGAGGGACAGTCTGATCTGAGGCTGAGCGGCGTGGTCTGGTCTGGTTGTTAGTGAGGGACATTCTGATCTGGGGCGGCGTGGTCTGGTCTGGTTGTTAGTGATTGTCAGTCTGAGCTGAGGCTGGGCGGCGTTGTCTAGTCTGGTTGTTAGTGAGGGACATTCTGATCTGGGGCGGCGTTGTCTAGTCTGGTTGTTAGTGAGGGACATTCTGAGCTGAGGCTGGTGCGGTCTGGTCTGGTTGTTAGTGAGGGACATTCTGAGCTGAGGCTGGTGCGGTCTGGTCTGGTTGTTAGTGAGGGACAGTCTGATCTGAGGCTGAGCGGCGTGGTCTGGTCTGGTTGTTAGTGAGGGTCAGTCTGAGCTGAGGCTGGTGCGGTCTGGTCTGGTTGTTAGTGAGGGACAGTCTGATCTGAGGCTGAGCGGCGTGGTCTGGTCTGGTTGTTAGTGAGGGTCAGTCTGAGCTGAGGCTGGTGCGGTGTGGTCTGGTTGTTAGTGAGGGACAGTCTGAGCTGAGGCTGTGCGGTCTGGTCTGGTCTGGTTGTTAGTGAGGGTCAGTCTGAGCGGTGTGGTCTGGTTGTTTGTGAGGGACAGTCTGAGCTGAGGCTGTGCGGTGTGGTCTGGTCTTGTTGTTAGTTTGGGTATTCTGAGCGAAGCATGAGATTAAAGGAGACTATGGCAATGATTGGTGGTGAAGAATAGATGGTCTTTCTTTGACATGGATGCTCCACTCGGTGGAACCGAAAGAGAAAGTGCTTCCACTAAATACTCCATTTTGAGTTATCTTGGAGAACCTAGTCTAAATAAAGGCTGATGAACACAACTCCTACATGCCGAGAACCATGTGGGAGTTAAACTTCACAAGAGTCTCCCTGTTCATCTGTGTGCGAGATCTGTTACATTGAAATGTACAGCTGTATTGTCCTTATAGCAGTAAAAGTTAACATTATGTTTTCGAATGACATCACCAAGAGGTAAAATATATTGTGAAATCAATAGTGGTCCTAAAACAGAACCTTGAGGAACACCGAAACTTACAGTTGATATGTCAGAGGACAAACCATCCACAGAGACAAACTGATATCTTTCCAACAGATAAGATCTAAACCAGGCCAGAACTTGTCCGTGTAGACTAATTTGGGTTTCCAATCTCTCCAAAAGAATGTGGTGATCGATGGTGTCAAAAGCAGCACTAAGGTCTAGGAGCACGAGGACAGATGCAGAGCCTTGGTCTGACGCCATTTAAGAAATTTACCACCTTCACGAGTGCAGTCTCAGTGCTATGAATGGGTCAAAAACAGACTGAAGCATTTCGTATACATTGTTTGTCTTCAGGAAGGCAGTGAGTGCGCAACAGGTTTTTCAAAAATGTTTGAGAGGAATGGGAGATTCGATATAGGCTGATAGTTTTTTTTTTTTTTCTGGGTCAAGGTTTGGCTTTTTCAAGAGAGGCTTAATTACTACAACTTTTAGTGAGTTTGGTACACATCCGGTGGATAGGCAGCTGTTTATTATGTTCAACATAGGAGGGCCAAGCTCAGGAAGCAGCTCTTTCAGTAGTTTAGTTGGGGGTCCAGTATGCAGCTTGAAGGTTTAGTGGCCATGACTATTTTCATGAATGTGTCAAGAGATATAGGATTTTTAAAACTTGAGTGTCTCCTTTGCTCCTAGGTTCTGGCAGTGTTGTGCAGCCTCAGGACAACTGAGCTTTGGAGAAATACGCAGATTTAAAGAGGAGTCCGTAATTTGCTTTCGAATGATCATGATCTTTTCGTCAAAGAAGTTCATGAATTTATCACTGCTGAAGTGAAAGCCATCCTCTCTTAGGGAATGCTTCTTTTTAGTTAGCTTTGGGACCATATCAAAAATACATTTAGGATTGTTCTTATTCTCTTCAATTAAGTTGGAAAAATAGATTGATCGAGCAGCACTGAGGGCTCTTCGATATTACATGGTACTGTCTTTCCAAGCCAGCTTGGTGGAGCGCCATTTCCATTCCAATTTTCTGGAAGCTTGCTTCAGGGCTCGGGTATTTTCTGTATACGAGGGATCTAGTTTCTTATGACAAATGTTTTTTTGTTTTTAGGGGTGCAACTGCGTCGAGGGTATTACACAAGGTTAAATTTAGTTCCTCAGTTAGGTGGTTAACAATTTTTGTACTCTGACGTCCTTGGGTAGGTGGAGGGAGTCTAGGAATCTTTGGGTTGCCCAAGAATTTATAGCTCGGCTTTTGATGATCCTTGGTTGGGGTCTAAGAAGAATATTTGTTTGCGATTGCAAACGTAATAAAATGTTGGTCCGATTGTCCAAGATTATGAGAAAAAACATTAAGATCCACAATATTTATTCCACGGGGCAAAACTAGGTGTATGACTAGAGTATGACTGTGGCAGTGAGTAGGTCCAGAGTCATGTTGGACAAAACCCACTGAGTTGATGATGGCTCCAAAAGCCTTTTAGAGTGCGTCTATGGACTTTTCCATGTGAATATTAAAGTCACCAAAAACTTTGAATATTATCTTCCATGACTACAAGGTCCGATAGGAATTCAGGGAACTCAGTAAGTAATGCTGTATACAGCCCAGTGAGCCTGTAAACAGTAGCTATAAAAAGTGATTGAGTAGGCTGCATAGATTTAATGACTAGAAGCTCAAAAGACAAAAACGCAGTCATTTTTTTTTGTAAATTGAAATTTGCTATCGTAAATGTTAGCAACACCTCCGCCTTTGGGGGATGCGCGGGGGATATGGTCACTAGGTTAACCAGGAGAAGAGGCATCATTTAACACAGTAAATTAATCAGGCTTAAGCCATGTTTCAGACAGGCCAATCACATCAAGATTATGATCAGTGATTAGTTCATTGACTATAACTGCCTTGGAGGTGAGGGATCTAACATTAAGTAGCCCTATTTTGAGATGTGAGATATCACAATCTCTTTCAATAATGACAGGAATGGAGCAGGTCTTTATTCCAGTGAGATTGCTAAGGCGAACACCGCCATGTTTAGTTTTGCCCAACCTAGATCGAGACACAGACACGGTCTCAATGGGGATAGCTGAGCTGACTACACTGACTGTGCTAGTGGCAGACCCAACTAAGCTGGCAGGCTGGCTAACAGCCTGCTGCCTGGCCTGCACCCTATCTCATTGTGGAGCTGGAGGAGTTAGAGCCCTGTCAATGTTCATAGATAAGATGATAGCACCCCTCCAGCTTGGATGGAGTATGTCACTCCTCAGCAGGCCAGGCTTGGTCCTGTTTGTGGGTAAGTCCCAGAAAGAGGGCCAATTATCTACAAATTCTATATTTTGGAAGGGGCAGAAAACAGTTTTCAACCAGCGATTGAGTTGTTTAACTCTGCTGTAGAGCTCATCACTCCCCCTAACTGGAAGGGGCCAAAGACAATTACTCGATGCCGACACATCTTTCTAGCTGATTTACACGCTTAAGCTATGTTACACTTGGTGACCTCTGACAGTAACTGTACCTCATATGAGGAAAAAGCTGGAAGGTTACCAGTAGCTGTGCATCATGAGGTATAAACTGGAATATTACCAGTAGCTGTGCCTCACATAGGGATATTACTCTAGCTCATCTGTGTTTGCTTGGATCACACAAGCAGTAGTGGGGAGAACTAAGTTTATCCCACCTCAGCCAGGTACTTGCGTGACTTGCTCTCGTTCTGGTGTCGGCAGGCATGCAGGTAGCAGGTGAGGGCGGACACACCCAAGTGCAGCTGGTGCTCCTTAATGAAGATGTTCTCCAGGTCGTCCCCCCACATGGCCCAGGCCTTCACTAAGACATCATGCATTTTGACCACCACCGAGAACGCCTTGTTAGCCACCTCTGACCTGAAGGAGAGGGGGAGTAATGAAGAGAGTGAGAGGGAAGGGGGGATATGGAGCGGACGGAGAGGGAGACGGAGACGGAGAAGGGAGGATAGAGGAGTGTGGAGGAAGGGGGAATGACAAGAGAAGGAGAAAGAGGGGAGAGGACTATGGAGAGGAATGGGGAGAGGGAGAGGAAGAGAGAGAAGGGAAAATAAAGGTGGGAGTATGTTGAGAGAGAGAGAAGGGGGATTCATCTTCCCCTCTTCATCTACAAGGCTCTTCTCCCACCATTACAGCTAACGTTAGCACTTACTGTAGCATGACTTCTGTGAAGGACTCAATGTGGCATGAATTCTGTGAAGGACTCAATGTAGCATGACTTCTGTGAAGGACTCAATGTAGCATGACTTCTGTGCAGGTCTTAATGTAGCATGACTTCTGTGCAGGTCTTAATGTAGCATGACTTCTGTGCAGGTCTTAATGTAGCATGACTTCTGTGCAGGTCTTAATGTAGCATGACTTCTGTGCAGGTCTTAATGTAGCATGACTTCTGTGCAGGTCTTAATGTAGCATGACTTCTGTGCAGGTCTTAATGTAGCATGACTTCTGTGCAGGTCTTAATGTAGCATGACTTCTGTGCAGGTCTTAATGTAGCATGACTTCTGTGCAGGTCTTAATGTAGCATGACTTCTGTGCAGGTCTTAATGTAGCATGACTTCTGTGCAGGTCTTAATGTAGCATGACTTCTGTGAATGTCTTAATGTAGCATGACTTCTGTGCAGGTCTTAATGTAGCATGACTTCTGTGAATGTCTTAATGTAGCATGACTTCTGTGCAGGTCTTAATGTAGCATGACTTCTGTGCAGGTCTTAATGTAGCATGACTTCTGTGCAGGTCTTAATGTAGCATGACTTCTGTGCCAGTGAAGGTCTAGAGCTTTTACTGTGGTGAAGTGCGTCAAAGCCAGTCTCACGTTATCACACGGAGCTGATCAATGAGCTTTAATAGCACAGTGACATTGCAGCTTAACAGCGTCACAACATTTCATCAACACATCACAAAGCAGGTTATGGCTCTGTATACTGGATCTGAGAATAAGCTTAAACGCAGAAGAGGCTACAGCTTAGAGAAAAACCAATGCAGATAAACTTGGGAGTCCTTGAGGATTCCTTATCCTGCATCCAAAATCTAGAACTCACAGCTCAAGTGTTCCTTTTATAGGTTAAACATTAAGCAGACACACACATAAAGAGACACCTATGTTTGACTGTTGTGCTATGCAGACTGTGAAAAATATGTTCAACCATCAGTCACTTTCAATGCATCCTCCTCCCCTGTAAGCCATAAACCATAATAATTGTACACCCCATTTGGGACTTGATTAAGGAATAATGGGCAAGGCACCCCATAAAAAATAAACATGTCCCTCAGTCAAAATAAAGCCACTTGTCTGTCAACAGAACAACAGCTCAACAGGGCTTAGTCAAACAACCCCATCATTTTGGGAGACGTTTCACACATCAAACCGTGAGGAGTAAACACACCTAGTGTAAAATGGCTCCCAGGCCAATTAATTATAATGTGTTATTATAAAAACCTATTTGGCATTTAGATAAAGGAACGTGGAGGTTGGTTGCTGTGGGAGTCTGAGCCAGGCCCCTACAGTCACATTGGCCGTGTTAAAGCACATAATCAGTTTCTCCTCAGCGGGAGCAGAGCGGGTAGAGGGGGGCGAGGAGAGGAGCGGGGAGAAGGAATGGGAAGAGGGGAGAGGGGAGCGGGCTGAGGAGGGAGGAGAGTGGAGCGGGGAGAAACGCCCAGCCGTGTGTCAGGTCACACACACACCACCTAACTGTACGCCCCAAACCTCTACCCCAGGTCTGAACCATGCTGTTCATACTCCCGCAGAGTGAGAGTGTGTTGTGGTGTGTAGGTGTGTGTGTGTGTGTGTGTTCTTAATGACTGTATTAGGGCCCTACTGCTGAGGTTAGGCAAATTTCTGCTGATTCCAGTAAATTGCCAGCGAGTTAATTATTCGGGCGCAGATATTTAATAGCCATCCCCAATTTGTCTTTCACCCCGTGGGGCACCGCCATCATGTCAGGGCTGATGAGATGAGTTGGCACTGAGAGGTGAGTGGGAAAGCGGTGTGTGTGTGCGTGAAAGAGAGATTGGAGAAGGGCACGGAGGGGGTTGTGTGTGTGCTACATGTTTTTGTGTGTGTGATTGTCTGTCTGTCTGTCTGTCTGTCTGTCTGTCTGTCTGTCTGTCTGTCTGTCTGTCTGTCTGTGTGCTCTAAAGACACCCCTTGCAGTGAGAACATAGTGTAGACACAGGCGTGTGTTGATGACACGGTTAGAAATAAGTGTCTGAGATTATAAATGGAGACTGTCACCAAGTCAACCTGAAGAGTGAGCCTGTCACCAAGTCAACCCGAAGAGTGAGCCTGTCACCAAGTCAACATGAAGAGTGAGCCTGTCACCAAGTCAACCTGAAGAGTGAGCATGTCACCAAGTCAACCTGAAGAGTGAGCCTGTCACCAAGTCAACCTGAAGAGTGAGCCTGTCACCAAGTCAACCTGAAGAGTGAGCCTGTCACCAAGTCAACATGAAGAGTGAGCCTGTCACCAAGTCAACCTGAAGAGTGAGCCTGTCACCAAGTCAACCCGAGAGTGAGCCTGTCACCAAGTCAACCCGAAGAGTGAGCCTGTCACCAAGTCAACCTGAAGAGTGAGCCTGTCACCAAGTCAACATGAAGAGTGAGCCTGTCACCAAGTCAACCTGAAGAGTGAGCCTGTCACCAAGTCAACCCGAGAGTGAGCCTGTCACCAAGTCAACCCGAAGAGTGAGCCTGTCACCAAGTCAACATGAAGAGTGAGCCTGTCACCAAGTCAACATGAAGAGTGAGCCTGTCACCAAGTCAACATGAAGAGTGAGCCTGTCACCAAGTCAACATGAAGAGTGAGCCTGTCACCAAGTCAACATGAAGAGTGAGCCTGTCACCAAGTCAACATGAAGAGTGAGCCTGTCACCAAGTCAACATGAAGAGTGAGCCTGTCACCAAGTCAACATGAAGAGTGAGCCTGTCACCAAGTCAACATGAAGAGTGAGCCTATCACCAAGTCAACCCGAAGAGTGAGCCTGTCACCAAGTCAACATGAAGAGTGAGCCTGTCACCAAGTCAACATGAAGAGTGAGCCTGTCACCAAGTCAACATGAAGAGTGAGCCTGTCACCAAGTCAACATGAAGAGTGAGCCTGTTACCAAGTCAACATGAAGAGTGAGCCTGTCACCAAGTCAACCCGAAGAGTGAGTATAGATGAGCACATACTTGTTGATCTGGGCCAGGAACATGCCTTTGAGAGCATAGAACTCAGCTGTCATCTCCTTGGTGAAGTACTTCAGGTTGGAGGTGGAGATGAAATCAACTGTTCCCCAAAGATATTCAGCCTCTATTTAGAAAGGGGATATAATACAGGAGGTTGGTGGCACCTTAATTGGGTAGGACGGGCTCATGGTAATGACTGGAGTGGAATCAGTGAAATGGTCTCAAATACATCAAACACATGAAAATATTTTTAGATATACTGTAGGCCTACTGTAGGTGACATGAGTCTCACTAGTGTTGAGTAATGTGCTGTTAAAAGTGTTGTAGGTCTTATTTATTTATTTTTATTTAACCTTTATTTTACTACATAAAGGTCTAATTACTCTGCTGGCGTCTTGACCCAGTTTATGCCCTCATTTGCAATGCAAACCATAACGAATTACTATGGGAATAAATGGAAGAGGCATGTGGAAGGGGGGAAAAGTAAGGAACTTCTCTGTTGGCCCTGGGGGCCTTTTGAAAACATGTTTTCACAAGGGCTATTAGCAGAACAATAGTCACAATGCGGTCCCAAAAACACCTCTCTGACATAGGGTCCAGCATATCTATTGATAATGATCGGGCTTGGGCCGATTCCATTGTGAGTTATCTGGTCCAAATGTATTACTTGGGGCTCGGGCCGATTGTAGCTACTCTCAGGCAGATGATTACACGGGCTGCTTTATATAATTAACATTTCATTATTTATTTATTTTCCCATATTTTCTCATTGTTTCTGTGATCAAAAAATTAAATCAACATTTAAATTCAATTCTTTAAGAGTCCTGTTTAAGTAGTATTTCAGTATTTGAATACTTTGTGCAAGGCAATTGATCAGCATTAAACACTTTGTGGATGGGCCTCCCGAGTGGCGCAGATGCTGGTTCGATACCCGTGCTGACCGGGAGACCCATGAGGTAATGCACAATTGGCCCGGCGTCGTCCGGGTTGGGGGAGGGTTTGGCCGGCCAGGTGGTGGGCTTTTGGTTTCTTCTGCAAACAACGTTTCTAGGATGGGCTATTAGCAGGACAATAGACTTTTTCCTTATTTTCAGATTACAACTGCTCACTTTCGGTTATTTGAAAATGAAATCATCTCCAAAATATCGTTATTTTTTAAACAAGGACTTGAAAATGAGATCGGGAACTCTGCAAGCAATGTTTCCAGTCCGAGAGTGAGAATGGTAAATTACTGTAATTAGTACATTCGTTCAATACATTGGAATACAACATAAGCCATCCATCCACCCATTATGGGCTATTAGCAGGACAATAGACGCTTGCCAAGAAGGAGGGTAGGGGGAGAATTGTGTCGTTACAGATGAATGTTTACAGTTGATGCCAAACAAGTTAGATCGGGTTTAAATCAGGAGGCCTACATGTAGAGGTGAAACAAATATTTTTTGATATACTGTAGGACTACCGTAGGTGTTGTAGGTCTTTCATTTATTTAATTTGGTGCTACCGTTCCAGGGTTAGGACTGTAACCACCAGAAGACTTGAAAATGAGCCGGTGCTGAGAGGATCACCAAAACGAAAGTGATTTTAGTTTCAGTGCATTTTCTTTAAAAAAAGAATATACAGCCTATCAATGTGTAGGCATACTGTGTAATTAAATCGATACTGTGAATGTGTTTTTGCAGAGCATACAAATTTGCCGACAACCATCCGTGGAGATCAGTGGACAAAGGGCTGGACAATGGGATGCACCAAAAGAAACACATGGTTCCACAGAATACCAACTGGGGTGGATCCTGAGGCAAAGGTAGCTTCTTCATCAACGTCTTAATGCAAGAGGCATCACTACAGTCCCTGGTTTGACGCCAGGTTGTATCACATCTGGCAGTGATTGGGAGTCCCATAGGGCGGCGCACAATAGGCCCAGCGTCATCTGGGTTTAGCCGGTGTAGGCAGTCATTGTAAATAAGAATTTGTTCTTAACTGATGTGCCTAGTTAAATAAAGGTTAAATAATTATATTTTTGCAATTTTGTAATGTGTTTTGTTTAGTAAATTGATTTGTAAATATTAATTAACATGTGTGGTGCCACTAAATAACAATGAACTATTTAAATCAATATTGTCAATATTTGTATTATAATTATTATTTTTTAAACGATAATGGAAGGACGGTGGACAGGGAGTTAACCATTTCGGGATAGGGGGCAGCATTTTCACTTTTGCATGAAAAGCGTGCCCTGAGTAAACTGCCTGCTACTATATCCCAGATGCTGATATATGCATATTATTAGTAGTATTGGATAAAAAACACTCTGAAGTTTCTAAAACTGTTTGAATGATGTCTGTGAGTAAAACAGAACTCATATGGCAGGCGAAAACCTGAGGAAAATCCATCCAGGAAGTGGGATTTTCAATTGAATGTCTATACAGTGTCTAATGGGTTAGGACTCAGATTGCAGTTCCTATGGCTTCCACTAGATGTCAACAGTCTTTAGACATTGTTTCAGGCTTGTTTTCTGAAAAATGAAGAAGAATGAAACCTTTTTGTCAGTGGACTGAGGAAGAATGCAGACCTGGTTTGTGCCTTTCACCGATTGAGCGCCCTTCGTTGTTTTTCCTTTCTATTGAATACGCTATTGTCCGGTTTAAATATTATCGATTATTTAGACAATTGGCAACCTAAGGATTAATTATAAACATCGTTTGACATGTTTCGACGAACTTTACCGGTACTATTAGGATGTATTCGTCTGCATGTTTTGACCGCCTTGGAGCCAGTGGATTACTAAACAAAATGCGCCAACAAAACAGAGTTTTTGGGATATAAAGAGGGACTTTATCAAACAAAACAAACATCTATTGTGTAGCTGGGACTCTTGTGACTGCAACCATATGAAGATCTTCAAAGGTAAGTGATTCATTTAATCACTATTTCTGACTTTTGTAATTCCTTTACTTGGTTGTAAAATGTTTGTATGCTTTTGTAAGCAGGGTGCTGTCCTCAGATAATCGCATGGTATGCTTTCGCTGTAAAGCCTTTTTGAAATCTGACAAAGTGGCTGGATTAACAAGAAGTTGATCTTTAAGCCGATGTATAACACTTGTATTTTTATGACTGTTTATTATGACTATTTCTGTATTTTAAATTTGTCGCTCTGCAATTTCACCGGATGTTGTCGAGGTGGGTCGCTAGCGGAACACCTGCGCCCGAAAGGTTCACTTTTTAGGGATGGGGGCAGCATTTTCACTTTGGGTGAATAGCGTGCCCAGAGTGAACTGCCTCCTACTCTGTCCCATATGCATATTATTATTACTATTGGATATAAAACACTCTGAAGTTTCTAAAACTGTTTGAATGATGTCTGTGAGTATAACAGAAGTCATATGGCAGGCAAAAACCTGAGAAAAAATCCAAACAGGAAGTGAGAATTCTGAGGCTGGTCGATTTTCAACTCATCGCCTATTGAAATCCCAGTAAGATATGGATCTGTTTGCACTTCCTACGCCTTCCACTAGATGTCAACAGTCTGTAGAACGTTGAATGAAGCCTCTACTGTGATGTGGGGCCGGATGGGAGGTGTTTGAGTCAGTGGTCTGGCAGAGTGCCAGGTCCTGGTCATGCGCATTCCACATGATATCGACTTGCGTTCCAGTACTTCTAGAGACACAAAGGAATTCTCCGGTTGGAACATTATTGGATATTTATGATAACAACATCCTGAAGATTGATTCTCTACTTAGTTTGACAAGTTTATTGGACCTGTAATATAACTTTTTGAAGTTTTCGTCCGAGTTCGCCTGGACCTGCGCGAGCGTTTGGACATGTGTACTAAACGTGCTAGCAAAAGTAGCTACTTGGACATAAATAATTGACATTATCGAACAAAACAACAATTTATTGTGGAACTAGGATTCCTGGGAGTGCATTCTGATGAAGATCATCAAAGGTAAAGGAATATTTATGATGTAATTTCATATTTCTGTTGACTCCAACATGGCGGAGAAATGTTGTTTATATCTGAGCGCCATCTCAGATTATTGCATGGTGTGCTTTTTCCGTAAAGTTTTTTTGAAATCTGACACAGCGGTTGCATTAAGAACAAGTGTATCTTTAATTATATGTAAAACATGTATCTTTCATCAAAGTGTATGATGAGTATTTCTGTTATTAGAAGTGGCTTTCTGCAATTTCCTCTGATATTTTGGAGGCATTTCTGAACATGGCGCCAATGTAAACTGACATTTTTGGATATAAATATGCACATTATCGAACAAAACATACATGTATTATGTAAGATGATGTCATATGAGTGTCATCTGATGAAGATCATCAAAGATTAGTGATTCATTTTATCTCTATTTCTGCTTTTTATGACTCCTATCTTTGGCTGGGAAAATGGCTGTGTGTTTTTTGGACTTGGCGATGATCTAACATAATCATATGTTGTGTTTTCGCTGTAAAACATTTTTTAAAGCAGACATGATGGGTAGATTAACAAGATGTTTATCTTTCAATTGCTGTATTGGACTTGTTAATGTGTGAAAGTTACATATTTCAAAAAAATATTTTTGAATTTCCCGCGCTGCCTTTTCAGCGAAATGTTGTCAGGGGTTCCGCTAGCGGAACGCATGTCCTAGATTAATCAGAACAACAGTTTTTAACTGTGCAAACATCATTGAAAAAGTGTTTTCTAATGATGAATTAGCCTTTTAAAATTATAAACTTCGGGCGGCAGGTAGCCTAGTGGTTAGAGCGTTGGAGTTGTAACCGAAAGGTCGCAAGATTTATCCCCGAGCTGACAAGGTAAAAATCTGTCGTTCTGCCCCTGAACAAGGCAGTTAACACACTGTTCCTAGGCCGTCAATAAAAATAAATATTTGTTCTTAACTGACTTGCCTAGTTAAATAAAGAAGAAATAAAAACAATTAGCTAACACAATGTGCCATTGGAAAACAGGAGTGATGGTTTCTGATAATGGGCCTCTGTACACCTACGTAGATATTCCATTAAAAATCAGTTTCCAGCTACAATAGTCATTTACAATATCTACACTGTATTTCTGATCAATTTGATGTAATATTAATGGACAAAAAATGTAATTTTCTTTCAAAAACAAGGAAGTGACCAAAAACTATTGAACAGTAGTGTATATAAATATATACTGTACAGTTGAAGTCGGAAGTTTACATACACCTTAGCCAAATACATTTAAACTCAGTTTTTCACAATTCTGGACATTTAATCCAAGCAAAATTCCCTGTTTTAGGACAGTTAGGATCACCATTTTATGTTAAGAATGTGAAATGTCAGAATAATAGTAGAGAGAATTATTTGTTTCAGATTTTATTTCTTTCAGTACATTTCCCAGTGGGTCAGAAGTTTACATACACTCAATTAGTATTTGGTAACATTGCCTTTAAATTGTTCAACTTGGGTCAAACATTTCGGGTAGCCTTCCACAAGCTTCCCACAATAAGTTGGGTGAATTTTGGCCCATTCATCCTGACAGAGCTGGTGTAACTGAGTCAGGTTTGTAGGCCTCCTTGCTCGCACACTTTTTAACCTGTTTGGGCTGCAAGCCCGACACCGGTACACTTATGACAACAGCCAGCTCAAAGTGCAGGGCGCGAAATTCAAAAGATATTTTTTTTAAATATTTAACTTTCACACATTAACAAGTCCAATACAGCATATGAAAGGTACACATCTTGTGAATCAAGCCAACATGTCCGATTTTTAAAATGTTTTACAGGGAAGACAAAATATGTAAATCTATTAGCTAACCACGTTAGCAAAAGACACCACTTTTCTAACTCCATCAGTTTCTTACTCCATCACTAGCTATCACAAATTCGACCAAATAAAGAAATAAATAGCCACTAACCAAGAAAAAACTTCATCAGATGACAGTCTGATAACATATTTATTGTATAGCATATGTTTTGTTCGAAAAATTTGCATATTTCAGGTATAAATCATAGTTTACATTTCAGCTACAATCAGAAATTGCACCGAAAGCAGCCATAATATTTACAGACACCAACGTCAAATACCTAATTACTCATCATAAAACATTTCTGAAAAATACATAGTGTACAGCAATTGAAAGACAGGCATCTTGTGATTCCAGACAATATTTCCGATTTATTAAATGTTTTACAGCGAAAACAAAATGTAGCGCTATATTAGCGTAGCCACAATAGCCAGAAACACTTGGGCGCCCACGACCAGTTCACATGCACGACAGATATTAGAAATAGCATCATAAAATGTTTCTTACTTTTGGTGATCTTCCGTCAGAATGTTGGACAAGGTGTCCTTTGTCCAGAGCAGTCGTTGTTTTGATCTGGAACGGCAAATATCCCTCTTCATTTAGCATGGGCACTTGCCAAGTGGTACGGATCTCTCCAACGTAAACAAAGTCAGAGAACGGAACACGGCAAAACTCCCGAAAAAATTTCAATAATCTGATTAAACTATATTGAAAAAACATACGTTACTATGATATGGTCACATGTATCAAATAAAATCTAAGACGGAGATGTTAGTCGTTCATAACGACAGCTAAACAGAAGGCAATCCCACTGTCCAAGTCGCGCGCTTCAGAGTACCGGAAGTGGACGGTCACGTCAAAGAAATAGCTTTTATTCCACCTCAGACCAAGATAAACACAACATTTCTTCTCTCACAGCCTCTTGACACCCAGAGGAAGGCGTATGAAGTGTACGTAGACTCTTACGTATCATGACCATGTATAGGCAGGAAGTTGAACAGAGCATATATTTCTGACATTCCACTTCCTGGTCAGGAAAAGTGCTGCATAATGAGTTCTGTTTCACTCAGAGAAATAATTCAAACGGTTTTAGAAACTAGAGAGTGTTTTCTATCCAATAGTAATAATAATATGCATATTGTACGAGCAAGAATTGAGTACGAGGCCGTTTGAAATTGGCATCTTTTATCTGGCTACTCAATACTTTCCCTTGCAGCCATAACAGGTTTAAGTTCTGCCCACAAATGTTCTATTGGATTGAGGTCAGGGCTTTGTGATGGCCACTCCAATACCTTGACTTTGTTGTCCTTAAGCCATTTTGCCACAACTTTGTAAGTATGCTTGGGGTCATTGTCCATTTGGAAGACCCATTTGCGACCAAGCTTTAACTTCCTGTTTGATGTCTTGAGATGTTGCTTCAATATATCCAAATATTTTCCCTGCCTCATGATGCCATCTATTTTGTGAAGTGCACCAATCCCTCCTGCAGCAAAGCACGCCCACAACATGATGCTGTCACCCCGTGCTTCACGGTTGGGATGGTGTTCTTCGGCTTGCAAGGCTCCCCCTTTCTCCTCCAAACATAACAATGGTCATTATGTTCAAACAGTTATAATTTGTTTCATTAGACAACAGGACATTTCTCCAAAAAGTATGATCTTTGTCCCCATGTGCAGTTGCAGACCTAGTCTGGCTTTTAAATGGCAGTTTTGGAGCAGTGGCTTCTTCCTAGCTGAGTGGCCTTTCAGGTTATGTTGATATAGGACTCATTTTACTGTGGATATAGATACTTTTGTAGCTGTTTCCTCCAGCATCTTCACAAGGTACTTTGCTGTTGTTCTGGGATGGATTTGCACTTTTCGCACCAAAGCACTTTCATCTCTAGGAGACAGAACGTGTCTCCTTTCTGAGAGGTATGACGGCTGCGTGGTCCCATGGTGTTTATACAGTGGT
The DNA here is from genome assembly GCF_016432855.1 of Salvelinus namaycush. Lineage (NCBI taxonomy): Eukaryota > Metazoa > Chordata > Actinopteri > Salmoniformes > Salmonidae > Salvelinus > Salvelinus namaycush. The sequence continues at coordinate 78,659,077 of NC_052310.1, forward strand.
GGGCCATCAGGGCCAGCAAGGCCTTCTCTGCTGGCCTAAACATCATCAGAATATAATTTTTTTTTAAATATATTTTCCCACAAATATGTATTAAATTATTCCCCAGAGTAAGAGTTATACTCTTCATTTCATAGCTTTCCTCTTGGTTGCACTGCTTCCAGCCCCAGGTTGAGATTTGGAGGGCTGGTCTTTATGTTAGATCTTTTATCCAATCATATTCAGCCATCATGTGTTGCCAGGGGTCTAAAATCTGCCCTCAGGCCTTCAGAATCAACAGTGCGGGCGCTTGTAGCTTAAAGTGAATGGAAATGAAAATTTAGGGTCAACCAATCAGCTTTAGAGTTGGCTATTGTACGCCTGCTGGCTGGCTCCAGTGTTACACAGGAGCCAGCTAGCAGGCATAGTGCGTGCACGTCTTTTGATTGGATTACCAATATTGAGATGCAGGTCCTATGGGCAGGTCTATGCAGAACCTCAGAACAAGGAAACTGAATTTGATAAACGAATTAATTTGCGTACTACTAAGCTGTTTTTTCAACCCACAATGGCGGAAGGAGGAGAAGATATCGATTTGGTCGAGGATATAATTATAACGCTATTCTCAAGACGAACTTTTCAAAAAAAGTTAGACATTGTAAGGAGAGGTCGCCCGACGCCGACGATACAAAGCCTGTCACAGGCGGGAAAGGGATTCGTTCGCCACTTTCAAAGTTCCAACTACAAGCGCTATCAATGGCTCACAGGCTCCGAGAAGCACTGCAAACTGTACTGCTGGGAATGCCTATTATTTGCAAGTGATCGATTTGGTGTTGAGTTGTCTTGAGTTGTCTAACCAAGGCAGCAACGAGACACCAAAGTACGGCTGGGCACTTCAAGCAATGGTGCTTTTGAAAACTTTTGGGGACACCCGAGTGGATCTACAGCTCAACGAACAAGCGCGCAGGGCAACGGAGCTGCACAATGAAAAGGTGAAGAAAAATAGGGACATATTGAAAAGACTCATTGATTGTGTCATGTTTTTGGGTAAACACTGTTTACCCAAAAATGTCCATTTTTGTCAATTTCAAGGTGACGCAACGCCTGGTTATACTGCGTTTCTGTCTAAATGTATAGTGTCTAGAGCCATGGCATCATAATGATGGTAATAAGAGGTGGATTAATTCGGCTGGGACTGTGTAGGACCTCACTGAAGGCCCAGGCCCCAGGCATGCCACTGTGTTTATACTTGCATACGGTTGTTTGTACAGATTACCGGGGTACCTTCAGGCGTTTGGAAATTGCTCCCAAGGATGAACCAGACTTGTCGAGGTCTATCAATCAATCAATCAAGTTTATTTTATATAGCCCTTCGTACATCAGCTAATATCTCGAAGTGCTGTACAGAAACCCAGCCTAAAACCCCAAACAGCAAGCAATGCAGGTGTAGAAGCACGGTGGCTAGGAAAAACTCCCTAGAAAGGCCAAAACCTAGGAAGAAACCTAGAGAGGAACCAGGCTATGAGGGGTGGCCAGTCCTCTTCTGGCTGTGCCGGGTGGAGATTATAACAGAACTATGCCAAGATGTTCAAAAATGTTCATAAGTGACAAGCATGGTCAAATAATAATCATGAATAATTTTCAGTTGGCTTTTCATAGCCGATCATTAAGAGTTGAAAAACAACAGGTCTGGGACAGGTGGCGGTTCCATAACCGCAGGCAGAACAGTTGAAACTGGAATAGCAGCAAGGCCAGGCGGACTGGGGACAGCAAGGAGTCATCATGCCCGGTAGTCCTGACGTATGGTCCTAGGGCTCAGGTTCTCAGAGAGAGAGAAAGAAAGAGAGAACGAGAGAATTAGAGAGAGCATACTTAAATTCACACAGGACACTGGATAAGACAGGAGAAGTACTCCAGGTATAACCAACTGACCCTAGCCCCCCGACACATAAACTACTGCAGCATAAATACTGGAGGCTGAGACAGGAGCGGTCAGGAGACACTGTGGCCCCATCCGAAGATACCCCCGGACAGGGCCAAACAGGAAGGTCTACAATTTTTTTCTGAGGTCTTGGCTGATTTCTTTTGATTGTCCCATGATGTCAAGCAAAAAGGCACTGCGTTTGAAGGTAGGCCTTGAAATACATCCACAGGTACACCTCCGGTGGACTCAAATTATGTCAATTAGCCTATTAGAAGCTTCTAAAGGCATGACATAATTTTCTGGAATTTTCCAAGCTGTTTAATTAAAGGCACAGTCAACTTAGTGTATGTCAACTTCTGACCCACTAGAATTGTGTAACAGTGATTTATAAGTGAAATAATCTGTCTGTAAACAATTGTTGGTAAAATTACTTGTGTCATGCACAAAGTAGATGTCCTAACCGACTTGCCAAAACTATAGTTTGTTGGTTGAAAAACAAGTTTTTATGACTCCAAACTAAGTGTATGTAAACTTCCAACTTCAACTGTATATATATATTTATACATACACACATTTATATACATACACATACATATATACATATATAAATATATACATATACACATACATACATATAATTACATATACGTATCTTTGTATCTTTGTGAGAGGCAGAGTAGGTGAACGGATGACCTCAGCATGTGTGGTTCCCACTGTGAAGCATGGAGGAGGAGGTGTGATGGTGACACTTAAGCAGCATGGCTACCAAAGAATTCTGCAGCGATACGTCATCCCATCTGGCTTGCGATTAGTGGGACTAATATTTGTTTTTCAATAGGACAATGACTCAACACACCTCCAGGCTGTGTAAGGGCTATTTGACCAAGAAGGAGAGTGATGGAGTGCTGCCTCAGATGACCTGGCCTCCACAGTCACCCAACCTCAATCCATTTGAGATGGTTTGGGATGAGTTGGACGTGCTGAGGGACTGAAAAGCAGCCAACACGTGCTCGGCATATGTGGGAACTCCTGGAAATGTGGGAACTCCTATTGGAAAAGCATTCCAGGTGAAGCTGGTTGTGTGAATGCCAAGAGTGTGCAGAGCTGTCATCAAGGCAAAGGGTGATACTTTGAAGAATCTAAAATCTAAAATATGTTTTGATTTGTTTAACACTTTTTTGATTACTACAGGATTCCATATCTGTCATTTCATAGTTTTGGTGTCTTCACTATTATTCTACAATGTAGAAAATATTAAGAATAAAGAAAAACCCTTGAAAGAGTTGATGTTTCCAAACTTTGGACTGGTAGTGTACATCAAACACATGGTTTGTCCATATTGTTGCTGCTACCATCTCTTATGACCGAAAAGAGCTTCTGGACGCCACGAAGAGGAACTATGATGTGAGGAATCGTGAGCTTCTCGCGGTGAAGATGGCATAGGAGGAGTGGAGGCACTGGCTGGAGAGGGCAGAACATTAGTTTATTATGTGGACAGACCACAAGAACCTGGAATATCTCCGCACCGCCAAGCTTCTCAACTCCATGCAAGCTAGGTGGGCCCTGCTTTTCACCGGTTCATCTTCTCCCTCTCATATCAACCGGGATCCAAGAATGTCAAGCCGGATACGTTGTCACGCTGCTATAGCCTCATCGCTGATTTCCAAAACTGGCACCCCGGTCAACCAGGTGTGCACCCAGGTAGGACGCCATATGGTACCCTTCGAGGGGAGCTGGGGGGTGGGGGGGGGTACTGTCTCACCCTGATCTGTTTCACCTGTTTTTGTGCTTGTCTCCACCCCCTCCAGGTGTCGGCCATCTTCCCCATTATCCTGTGTATTTATACCTGTGTTCTTTGTTTGTCTGTGGCCAGTTCGTCTTGTCTTATCAGGTCCTACCAGCGTGTTTTCCCATCTCCCTGCTTTCTCAAGTTCTGTTTCCTAGTTTCCATGGTTCTGACCATTCTGCCTGCCCTGACCCCGAGCCTGCCTGCCATTCTGTACCTGCCTGACTGACCCGTTTACGAACCTCTGCCTGTCCTGACCCCGAGCCTGCCTGCTGTTCTGTACCTTATTGACTCTGCCCTGGATTGCGGACCTCTGACTGCCTTTGATCTATATTTTTCCTGCCCCCTGTTTGGGTCAATAAACATCTGTGACTCTAGCTGTCTGCATCTGGTTCTTATCCTGAGTTCTGATAGATGTATAGCACACTGAGAGACAAAAATAGGAAACCAGATGTAGAGGACACTGTGGGACAACAATAAGTTACCAGATTTGTCAACTCTCTCTCAATCTTCTCCTTTCAGTTGTTCTCTCCTTTCTCTTGTCCTCTTCATATCCTCTCCTCCTTCTTCCATCACTCTGAGATTCATCTCACCTCCAGCTCTCCAACTTTCCTCCCCACTCACTATCTCTGTCTCTATCTTCCTCCTTCCCCTCTCTACTCCCCCTCTGTGTGTGTGTGTGTGTCTGTCGTGCAGAGTAAATGAGTACTTTAGAGAGCTGACATTTGGGAAGGTAGAGAGCCTGAGGGGTTCAGCTCACTGTGGCCTTTTAGTGACGCCCCCATCCTGCGTACTGATAGGTGTGTGTGTGTGTGTGTGTGTGTGTGTGTGTGTGTGTGTGTGTGTGTGTGTGTGTGTGTGTGTGTGTGTGTGTGTGTGTGTGTGTGTGTGTGTGTGTGTGTGTGTGTGTGTGTGTGTGTGTGTGTGTGTGTCTATGCATTAATGTCTATGCATTAAGATACGTCTCAGTGTGTGTGTCAAAATACATGTTGTAGACTAACAGTGAAATGCGTACTTACAGGCCCTTCCCAACAATGCAGAAAGAAAGACAATAAAGAAATAATAGAAAACCAAAACACATAATACTGAAATACACAATGAGTAACAATACCGTGGCTATATACACAGGGTACCAGTACCGAGTCAAAGTACATGGGTACGAGGTAATTGAGGTAGATATGTACTGATAACTAGGAATAAAGTGACAGCTGTGCATTTGATTGAGTCAAAAAAGTTAGTGCAAAATAGGGTTAGTGTGTGTTTCTGTGTTTCCTACCCTGGTAGTGGTGCTGCCTCCACATGAAGATGCTGCTTCAGTGGGAGAGGTCTTCAGAGACGATGGGCAGCCTGTTCCTCCAGCTCTTCACCACAATTTTCATATCGTGGAGGCTGGTGTTACGGCCCAGGTTAGCTTTTGAGGATTTTGCAAGATTTGAGCAATAGGGTGGGGGAGAGAGAAGGGGTGAAGAAGAATTGAAGAATAGGGAGGGGGAGAGAGAAGGGGTGAAGAAGAATTGAAGAATAGGGAGGGGAGAGAGAAGGGGTGAAGAAGAATTGAGGAATAGGGAGGGGAAGAGAGAAGGGGTGAAGAAGAATTGAAGAATAGGGAGGGGGAGAGAGAAGTAGTGAAGAAGAATTGAAGAATAGGGAGGGGGAGAGAGAAGGGGTGAAGAAGAATTGAGGAATAGGGAGGGGAAGAGAGAAGGGGTGAAGAAGAATTGAGGAATAGGGAGGGGAAGAGAGAAGGGGTGAAGAAGAATTGAAGAATAGGGAGGGGGAGAGAGAAGGAGTGAAGAAGAATTGAAGAATAGGGAGGGGGAGAGAGAAGGGGTGAAGAATAATTGAGGAATAGGGAGGGGAAGAGAGAAGGAGGAGGAGGCCTGGTGCTTGAAGGAGGCACCGGAAGGACCGGGCTGTGGGGGAGCACTGTAGCTCTGGTGCGCAGCCTTGGCACCACTCCCCCAGGCTGGATGACTACTCTAGCCCGGACCCTCCAGAGTGCAGGCACAGGTTGAACCGGGCTGTGGGTGAGCACTGGAGATCTGGTGCATACTACGCGCACCTCTCCCTTAGGCTCAATTCCCACATTCGCCCAGCACGAGCAGAGCGCAGGCATAGGACGCACTGCACCCCCCCAGCACCCCGGAGACACAGCACGCAGAGCCAGCGCAGGATACCCTGGACCGAAACGGCGTACTATAGCGCACCGGGCTATGGATGAGTACTGGCGACACCGTGCGCTTAACCGCATAACACGGTGCCTGACCAGTAACGCGCTGCTTACAATAAGCACGAGGAATGGGCTCAGGTCTCCAACCTGACTCTGCCACACTCCCTGTGTGCTGCCTCTCATACCTGTCGCGCTGCCGTGCTGCCTCCTCATATTGCCGCAGCTCAGCTTTCGCTGCCTCCAGCTCTGCCTTGGGGCGGCGATATTCCCCAGCCTGTGCCCAGGGTCCTTTACCGTGCAAAATCTCCTCCCATGTCCAGGAGTCCAGAACTCGCTGCTGCCCGATACCACGCTGCTTGGTCCTTGGTTGGTGGGTGATTATTTTCTGTTCTGTGTTTTGTTTCACCGTACAGGAGTGTTCGTTTGTCGTTTTATTGTTTTTGTTCAGTGTTCATTATTCGTATTAAAACAATATGGACACTTACCACGCTGCGCATTGGTTCTCCTCTTCTTCCAACCACGACAAGCGTTACAGGGATGAAGATGAATTAAGGAATAGGGAGGGGAAGAGAGAAGGAAGGGGTGAAGAAGAAAGAATGCTGGGTCGAGAACCATGGTGACAGGAAACGACTGGGAAAGAGAAAATGTGTCAGGTGGAGAGAGAGAGAGAAGTGGTTTTAACAGAGAAAAAGAAGAGAATGGTAGAGAAGAGGGAGGGATGGAGAGAAATAAAAGAGGGATGACAGTTGGCAGAGTTTCTGTTCTTTCTCTATGACAGTAGAAAAGGCAGTGTCCAGGCCAGGCCAATTCCAAAGCCATTAGCCCACTGTATTACAGGCTAACGATGACTATTGGAAAATCTTTATCTGAAATTATGTCCTAGAAGCCAGGAACTGATAGAGGGATCAGACTGTCTTATCAACCATCACCTTAAGGGAGCGTCATATTAAGGCAAGGGCTGGTGGCAGAGCCAGAAAATCATATTACTTTAATTAATGGCTAATCACTTCTTTCAAACATAAATAAAGACCTAAAAATTGAAAATGTGAAAAATAATACACTAGATTGGGTCTCTCCATTCTGAAGGGTCTAAACCTGGAAATGAAATGCCATTGAGCTGCTAGAATCTGTGCATGATGATCAATAATTGTATTATATCAACCCATCAATCAATCTGACAATCAATATGGCTGGTGTGGATTCATTGATCAAAAGTCATTGGAAAGTCCTGGATTTTGATGGCTTGATTCTGAATGCAGTTTGATCCTAGTTATTTACCTGCAGAAAGCCTTTGTTTTAGAGTCTCTCGGGGCTTTAAGTGTATGGTCCTGGAATAGAGACTTACGACTGCAGAGTTCACTAACCAGGAAAGAACAGTTACTTTCCTCTGCTTTTATAATGAAATGGACCACACACAAATGAATGTAGCGGTACTCAATTCAAATACCTGCTTACAAAAGATAAAAGTCCTAAATCGGTTGGCGAACTTCCCAAAATCAAATCCCCAAGAACAAAATAAATTGGGGTAGTACAATATTCTCACAATTATCTGTTAATATCAGCTGATGGCACATTTCTAACCTTAATTTTGGAGTGTCCATTCATCATGTAAATGCGATTTTGGAGCAGGTATTTAATCAAACACTATCTGATGGGGGAAAGCAATTACGGACAGTCTAAACGTACTGCCTCTTCTCCGTCTCTATTTTTCATTCCTCTCACTCACCCTCTCCTCTTTCTTCCATTCTATTTCATTCTCCTCTTTCTTTCCATCCCTCCCTTCCTCCTCTTTCTTTCCCTCCCTCATAGTCTGTCTCTCTTTCCGTTATCTCCCTCTGTTTCACTCATGTCTAATCTAAAAGGTTGTTATTTGCCTTTCAGGGCAGTGTTTTTCCTCTCTTCACTGCCAGAATAGAGACAACTTATCAGTGTCATTCCACAGTAAATTGGCTGGGGTCACTGATGGACTCTCTTCATTTGGCAGTGATTTAAAATACATTTGTTCCAGCCTTTTATTGCCTCTTGATTCAGACTTCAGAAATATTTGGGTGGTGCTTGTGTGTGTGTCTGCCTCCATCTCTTACCTGAAGTATTGGTGTGTGTACGTGGGACACGATGTGAGGCATTCTCCTCCACTCCCATATGGCCAGACTGGAGGATCTCCACCAGCTGTTCTATGAAGTTGAGCTGCTGCTCCTCTGGGTGGCAGATAGCCAGGTAAGCACGGTGCATGTTCATCTTCCACACCTCATCTCCTTAAGACAGCTTAAGACAGCTCAGCTCCACCAGACAGACAGACACAGGTTATAGACACAGGTTACAGACACAGCAAGGGAAACCCGTTACCCGTGTACACACGTTAGTTACCTTTGAAAACACAAGATGATACACACGTAACAAGTGTCCATTTGTCAGTATGTGTGTCACTGTGGTGTCACAGCTGTGACAATTTGGACTGCAGTTGTTTGTGTGCATCTCTGAAGTGAATTACTTCATGCCACTGACATAAAGCAGCACTCTAACAGAACACACCAGCTGTTCTAGTCTATGTCCTATTCTATTCATTCTCCTCATCATTTTTAAAGGCCTTCATGGGTCATGAATAATCAGCCTGACATGGAGGTGGACAGAGAGACTATATTGATCGGCCCACTGAGTGCATTAACCACAACACTAACAATATCCCAGGGGAGCTTGCCTCCTGCACAGTCAAACCTGGGCAACATGATTAGTTGTGTGTTTTCCTCTGTCTGTCGATGAGGAAATGAATTACAGCGATCGGTCAACATGCACTTATCACAGACAAGGGGACATGTGATGAATCTCCAGTAGACAGTGGTGGCCTTATCAGAGGCTTTTTAATTCAAAGCTGGGCCATTCAGTTAGACAGGCTTCCTTTCTGAGCCAGGGGGTACCGAAGCCTCACCACAACAAGCCGGCTCTACTCTGTCTTCTACCACCGCCACATAACAGATGTTGTGCCAATTACTCACTCACAGACATATAAATATTAGATCTATGCAAAACCATGGAGAAAGGAAAGAGGGAGGAAGAAAGGGAGAGAGGGACACATAGAGAGAGAACACGGAGAGAGAATGAATAAGAGAGAATGAACGAAAGAGCGAAAGAGGTAGCTAGTTAAATGTTTTTCTGGACAGTTTAATGAGATGTCAGCTCAGGAGATTGGCTCGTTTCCAAGGCTCTTTGAGCAGAAACCAAGGCAGGAGTATTTGTTATGTGTCACCTACTATCACATTCCCCCCTATACTCTGCTTTAGAAAACATGAAGCCGATAAATTAACCTCCCTAATGCCGGCCAAACTACATTTTCACAGATTTACGAGCTGTTCTGGAGTAGGGAACTGGATCTTCGCCCAGTGGGTGTGTGTGTGTGTGTGTGATATGTGTATAACTGTATAACTGTGTGTGTTAGGCATCCCCTACCTGTACCAGTGCTTCCTTCATGCCCCCCCCCAGTTGGGGACCCTCCAGGCACATTCCAGTACCAGGTGGGGTTGCTGTTGCCTTTTGACTGGCCGATCTCGGTCAGAGGCTCCCACTGGTTCAACTTTTCAGAACACCTGCAGAGACAGGAAGGAAAGTTTATATCAAGAGATGTAGTTACACTGAATTTAACTTTTTACATGAGTTACAGGGTAAATCCAGTTATTAAAAAGCAATTACATAGTTATGGCACAGTAACAGTACATTTGATGAAGACAGCTTGGCTGTCGAAACGTTGGATATTACATTCTTGCATCTGAGCTCCTAGAGTGTGCGGCTCTCCTTTATTTTCAAGTTTTCTACTCCGCTAGCCAGCACCTCGCCTAAATAGGTGTGCGTTTCAGTAACAGTACATACCCCAACCAGAAGCCATGGATTACAGGCAACATCCGCACTGAGCTAAAGGGTAGAGTTGCCGCTTTCAAGGAGTGGGTTCCCAGGTAGCGCAGCGGTCTAAGGAACTGCATGTCAGTGCAAGAGGCGTCATTACAGTCCCTGGTTCCCGTAGGGTGGTGCATAATTGGCCCTGCTTCGTCTGGTTTTGGCCGGTGTAGGCCGTCATTGTAAAAAATAATTTGTTCTTAACTGACTTGCCTAGCTAAATAAAGGTTCAATTAAAAAAATTTAAAAAATACACAGATGATGCAATCTCTGTTGCACTCCACAAAGCCCTTTCCCACATCAACAAAAGGAACACCTATGTGAGAATGCTATTCATTGACTACAGCTCAGCTTTCAACAGCATAGTGGCCTCAAAATTCATCAATAAGCTAAGGACCCTGGGACTAAACACCTCCCTCTGCAACTGGATCCTGGACTTCCTGACGGTCCGCCCCAGGTTGTAAGGGTAGGTAACAGCCCATCTTCCACACTGATCCTCAACACGGGGGCACGGGTGCGTGCTCAGTCCCCTCCTGTACTCCCTGTTCACCCATGACTGCATGGCCAGGCACGACTCCAACACCATCATTAAGTTTGCCTGATCACCGACAATGATGACACAGCCTATATGGAGGAGGTCAGAGACCTGGCTGTGTGGTGCCATGATAACAACCTCTCCTTCAATGTGATTAAGACAAAGGAGATGATTGTGGACTACAGGAAAAGGAGGACCGAGCACCATTCTCATCGACGGGGCTGCAGTGGAGCAGGTTGAGAGCTTCAAGTTCATTGGTGCCCACATCACCAACAAACTATCATGGTCCAAACTCACCAAGACAGTCGTGAAGAAGGCATGACAAAGCCTATTCCCCCTCAGGAGACTGAAAACTGCACCATCGAGAGCATTCTGACTGGTATGGCAACTGCTCGGCCTCCGACAGCAAGACACTACAGAGGGTACTGCGTACGGCCTAGTAAATCACAGGGGCCAAGCTTCCTGCCATCCAGGACCTCTATACCAGGCAGTGTCAGAGGAACGCCCTAAAAATTGTCAAAGTCTCCAGCCACCCTAGTCATAGACTGCGGTAGCAGAAAGAACAATGCAAGCGGAGCCGGAGCACCAAGTTTAGGTCAACAAGGCTTCTTAACAGCTTCTACCCCCAAGCCATAAGACTCCTGAACAGCTAATCAAATGGCTACCCAGACCATTTCCATTGTCCCCCCCACCCCCTATTTTACCCTGCTGCTACTCTCTGTTATTATCTATTCATAGTCACTTTAACTCTACCTGCATGTACATATAACCTCAATTACCTCGACGAACCGGTAGCCCCACACATTGACTCTGTCCCGGTACCCGGTGTATATAGCCTCGCTACTGTTATTTTACTGCTGCTGTTTAATTATTTTTATTCTTATTTTTTAATTATCTATTTTTCACTTAACATTTATTTTTCTTAAAACTGCATTGTTGGTTAAGGGCTTTTAAGTAAGCATTTCACTGTCAGGTCTACACCTGTTGTATTGGGCGCGTGTGACAAATAACATATGATTTGATTTTATTTTTATGTACTCATCAAATAGAACTGAACGTGAACAAGATGAAAACCTGTACCTGTTGTGGTGGAGTGATGCTCTGCTGTTCGTAGAACTCGGCAGTGCTCTGTTTGGGCTTGCTGTGCAGGCTGAGGCCCTTCTCAAAGGCCTGCTGTTCCAACATCAGAGTGGAGCGCAGCCACAGTTTGCTAGTCTTCCCCAGGTACAACACACAGGGCCTGATGGGGATAGGAGGCACACACTGGGACATGGCCTCCACGAAGCAGTTGAGGGCACTGGGCGGGCAGTCCCTCTGCACCTGGTGGCTCCCACTGCACAGGAACGGACTCATCTCACCTGACAGGGCCTGAGAGGAGAGGGGGAATGACGGGGAGGAAAGGGAGGAGGAGAAGGAGGAAAAGAGTGGAAGGAGAGTCTAGCTAGGTTAATAAGGCTAGGCGTCCCGCTAGGTACATACAAGTGTATTATATCGGTTGAAAGCTTAAAATCTTGTTAATCTAACTGCACTGTCCGATTTATAGTAGGCTTTACAGTGAAAGAATGCCATGTGATTGTTTGAGGACGGCACCCCACATCAAAATATTTTTCCACCGGCACAGGAATCATAAATTCACAAAAAGCGATTAAATATTCACTTACATTTTGAAAATCTTCCTCTGATTTGTCATCCAAAGGGTCCCAGCTATAACATGTAGTGTCGTTTTGTTAGATAAAGTCCTTCATCCCAAAAAGTCTGTTTAGTTGGTGCCATCGATTTGAGTAATCCACTCGTTCAACATGCCAAGATAGGAATCCGAAAATCTACCCTTAAACTTTGTTTCAACAAGTCAAATACATTTCTATTCAATCGTCAGATACCCTAAAATGTAATCAAACTATAATATTTCATACGGAAAGAAGTATGTTCAATAGGAAAGCGATATTAGCAGGTGCGCGTTGTCTTCATGGCGCACACACAAATTTCCAAGCAGATGTCCTTGTACTAAAACTCATATTTCTTACTCGTTTTGGAAGAAACAAGCCTTAAACCTTGACCAAAGACTATTGACACCCAGTGGAAGCCATAGTAATTGCATACTGGGAGCTAGATTTAATTATTTCCCTATACGTTCCATTGTAAGAGCACGGGTTCTCAAAAAATAACTATTCCGGTTGGTTTTTCTTTGGATTTCTCCTACCATATCTATTGTGTTGTAGTCTCCTACATTATTTTAACATTTCTCCAAAGTTCAAAGTGTCTTCTTTCCAATGGTACCACTTATTTGCATATCCTGGCTTCAGGGCCTGAGCAACAGGCAGTTTACTTTGGGCACGTCAGTCAGGCGTTGTGTTTCTAAGGCCAAAAGCATGCAATATAATGCACAACTAAAACCAAGCTAGAGCTGATTGGAAGCCACCATTAACTACCACAGCTTCATCTCAGAGACAGCCTCAGCTACAATAACCACATTAAGATATTTATAACCAGATAATTATCAGCGAAAATATGGAACCTATTTATGTCTTGACCCCTGTGTGTCTCTGAGCGACAAACATCATCATTAAGACGTCTAGTTCTATTTCCAATGTGTTTCAGAGTTAAAAGCTCAGTCACTTCATATCAGGACCTTTAAATGTGCCTCTTAAAACTTCTTAAGACTAGGGGGCGCAGTTTTCGCTTTTGGCTAAAAAGGCGTACCCATTTGAAACTGCCTATTTCTCAGCCCCCGAAACTAGAATATGCATATAATAGTCAGATTAGGATAGAAAACACTCTGAAGTTTCCAAAACTGTAAAATTTTTGTCTGTGAGTTAAACAGAACTGGTATTGCAGGCTAAAACCTGAAGTGGCCCAACCAGGAAGTGGCCCTGTTTTTAAGACCTCTCTGTTCCCATGCATACCTATTGCCCATTGAAAGGGATATCAACCAGACTTCTTTTTCTATGTCTTCCCTAAGGTGTCAACAGCCTTTAGACATAGTTTCAGGCTTTTATTTTGAAGGATGAGCGTGAACGACCACATTGCGTAAGTGGATAGGTGGGGGCTCTCCGAGTGATTTTTGCTGTCCCGGTTGTCCCGGTTGATATACACTGCTCAAAAAAATAAAGGGAACACTTAAACAACACAATGTAACTCCAAGTCAATCACACTTCTGTGAAATCAAACTGTCCACTTAGGAAGCAACACTGATTGACAATAAATTTCACATGCTGTTGTGCAAATGGAATAGACAACAGGTGGAAATTATAGGCAATTAGCAAGACACCCCCAATAAAGGAGTGGTTCTGCAGGTGGTGACCACAGACCACTTTTCAGTTCCTATGCTTCCTGGCTGATGTTTTGGTCACTTTTGAATGCTGGCGGTGCTTTCACTCTAGTGGTAGCATGAGACGGAGTCTACAACCCACACAAGTGGCTCAGGTAGTGCAGCTCATCCAGGATGGCACATCAACGCGAGCTGTGGCAAGAAGGTTTGCTGTGTCTGTCAGCGTAGTGTCCAGAGCATGGAGGCGCTACCAGGAGACAGGCCAGTACATCAGGAGACGTGGAGGAGGCCGTAGGAGGGCAACAACCCAGCAGCGGGACCGCTACCTCCGCCTTTGTGCAAGAAGGAGCAGGAGGAGCACTGCCAGAGCCCTGCAAAATGACCTCCAGCAGGCCACAAATGTGCATGTGTCTGCTCAAACGGTCAGAAACAGACTCCATGAGGGTGGTATGAGGGCCCGATGTCCACAGGTGGGGGTTGTGCTTACAGCCCAACACCGTGCAGGACGTTTGGCATTTGCCAGAGAACACCAAGATTGGCAAATTCGCCACTGGCGCCCTGTGCTCTTCACAGATGAAAGCAGGTTCACACTGAGCACATGAGCACATGTGACAGACGTGTCTGAAGATGCCGTGGAGAACGTTCTGCTGCCTGCAACATCCTCCAGCATGACCGGTTTGGCGGTGGGTCAGTCATGGTGTGGGGTGGCATTTCTTTGGGGGGCCGCACAGCCCTCCATGGGCTCGCCAGAGGTAGCCTGACTGCCATTAGGTACCGAGATGAGATCCTCAGACCCCTTGTGAGACCATATGCTGGTGCGGTTGGCCCTGGGTTCCTCCTAATGCAAGACAATGCTAGACCTCATGTGGCTGGAGTGTGTCAGCAGTTCCTGCAAGAGGAAGGCATTGATGCTATGGACTGGCCCGCCCGTTCCCCAGACCTGAATCCAATTGAGCACATCTGGGACATCATGTCTCGCTCCATCCACCAATGCCACGTTGCACCACAGACTGTCCAGGAGTTGGCGGATGCTTTAGTCCAGGTCTGGGAGGAGATCCCTCAGGAGACCATCCGCCACCTCATCAGGAGCATGCCCAGGCATTGTAGGGAGGTCATACAGGCACGTGGAGGCCACACACACTACTGAGCCTCATTTTGACTTGTTTTAAGGACATTACATCAAAGTTGGATCAGCCTGTAGTGTGGTTTTCCACTTTAATTTTGAGTGTGACTCCAAATCCAGACCTCCATGGGTTGATAAATTTGATTTCCATTGATAATTTTTGTGTGATTTTGTTGTCAGCACAATCAACTATGTAAAGAAAAAAGTATTTAATAAGAATAGTTCATTCATTCAGATCTAGGATGTGTTATTTTAGTGTTCCCTTTATTTTTTTGAGCAGTGTATTATCGAATAGATATTTGAAAAACACCCTGAAGATGGATTATAAACAACGTTTGACATGTTTCTGTGGACATTATGGATATAATTTGGATTTTTTTCCGGCGTTGTCGCGAACGCTCTTTCCGGTGGATTCCTGGGCATAACGCAGCAAACAAATGGAGGTATTTGGATATAAAAAATATCTTTATGGAACAAAAGGAACATTTGCTGTCTAACTGGGAGTCTCGTGAGTGAAACCATCCGAAGATCATCAAAGGTAAACGATTAATTTGATTGCTTTTCTGATTTTCGTGACCAAGTTACCTGACGCTAGGTGTTCTTATTGTTTTGTCGAGCGATCGATAAATTTACACAAATGCAAGTATTGCTTGCGCTGTAAAGCATAATTTCAAAATCTGAGATGACAGATAGATTAACAAAAGACTAAGCTGTGTTTTGCAATATTGCACTTGTGATTTCATAAAATTATATTTTATTATATACCGTTCGCGCTAGGCTAGGCTATGCTAGTCAGTGTTTCTGATGACAAATATCCCGGATCCGGGATGGGTAGTCCAGAAAGGTGGAGCCATCTGGAGCCATCTGGTTCGTTCAACTCATCACGTTTGTATCTTCGTCCATATTTTGCGTAAATGAATGGTTCCTCATTAAGAGGAAATTGCATGTTTTAAAGCAGAAATCTGACTGCTATCTAAACTAATGTCACTGTTAAATAATTTCTGGGTAACAAGTAAGTACCTTACTGTGATTGTTTTCAAATAAAATGTTAAAAAAAGAAACACAGATATTTTGCGTAAATGAATGGTTCCTCATTAAGAGGAAATTGCATGTTTTAAAGCAGAAATCTGACTGCTATCTAAACTAATGTCACTGAGGTGTGTGTGTGTGGGGGGGGGGGGGGGGGGGTGCTGACAAGTCAGACCAGAACCTGTGACCTGTGTCGGCCCTGTCCAGGTGAATAATGATGACACAGACAATGCCATTAGATCCTTGGACCTCTATCATGGCGTGACAACCAGGGTTTTGAGTTTAACCTTACACACTAAATTATAAATAGCTTATCTCAAAAAATAGCTAATCTCAATAAATAGCTAATCTCAATAAATAGCTAATCTCAATAAATAGCTAATCTCAATGTTGCAGATAAAAACAACATCAATTGCCACTATGATAGAATTACTATTATAATAGTTATTCTATTTCTAGGGATCTGACATGATTCCTTCCATCTAAACGTTCTGGAACGTTGCTCCCTTCTGAACACGCCCCCCATCCCCTACCTGTACCAGTGAGCACACTGCACCATTCGGTGCCAACCCTTTAACCTGGTTGACCTGGAAGTACAAGACCTGTTGCCGCTTACTGACCTGGCAGTACTTACATGTTGCTGTCGGTCAGACAGGATCTTCCAGAGGTGAGGGAACAGCTGTACCCAGGTCTTCTCGGCCAGGGGGGTGGAGATGTGACACAGCTGGACCAGGGCGTTCAGCAATGCCCCAGTCTGACACACACACACACACACACACACACACACACACACACACACACACACACACACACACACACACACACACACACACACACACACACCAAAGGGTTGACATAAAACACACAATGACAACAACCAGAGGTCAACATCTGACAACGATAATAAGGGGTTCACTTTTCAGCTTTACAAAACAGTCCTACAGGAATCCAATGTAGAATTAGTGCTCAAAGCCAAAGTCAAAAGGTCCAATGCAGCCTTTTTTTACCTCAATGTTAAATAATTTCTGGGTAACAATTAAGTACCTTACTGTGATTGTTTTCAAATAAAATGTTAAAAAAAGAAACACAGATTACTTCTTAGCAAAGAGCCATTTCTCAAGCAATAATTTAGCTAGGACTGCCTGGGAGGGGTCTGAGTGTGGAGGGGCTATTATTGGCAGCGAGGTTTGGAACTCTTTCTTATTGGTCTATTAACTAATTTACCGCTTGGTGATATCAACAGGCAGGCCAAAACTCCATCCCACCAAAACAGGCTGAGATTTCAGACAGTCCTTTTCAAACAGCTCTTACACTAAAAGGGCATTATCCACAATTATCCAACCTCAGTGTGGAAACAACTGCCAAAATAATGGAAACACCAACATAGTGTCTTAATAGGGTGTTCGGTCACCACCAGCCACAACATCTTCAATGCACCTTGTGCATAGATTCTACAAGTGTCTGGAACACTATTGGAAGGATGTGACACCATTCTTCCACAATAAATTCCATAATGTGGTGTTTTGTTGATGGTGGTGGAAAATGCTGTCTCTAGTGCTGCTCCAGAATCTCCCATAAGTGTTCAGTTGGGTTGATATCTGGTGACAGAGAGCCATGACATATGATTTACATCATTTTCATGATCATCTAACCATTCAGGGACCACTCGTGCCCTGTGGATGGGGGCATTGTCATCCTATGTGGGCATAGCCATGGTAGCATAGCCATGTGGGCATAGCCATGGCATAGCCATGACCCTAAGCATGATGGGATGTTAATTGCTTAATTATCCCAGGGACCACATCTGTGTGGAAGCAATTGATTGAAATATACTTTGTATCCCTCACACTGCAAAAAAATGAAATCTAAGCAAGCCTAAATATCTTATATTGAGTAATAATTCACTTTAAAAAAAAAATATATATATATATATATATATATATATTCTTACCAAGCTAAATTATCTAACATCATTGGCAAGAAAAAACAAGAACAAAAAAAACACACATTTTAAGTGAATTATCACTCAATATAAGATATTTAGTCTTGCTTAGAATTCACCTCTTTCCAAGCGTTTCCTTTATTTTACCAGTTAGCTGTATATAAAAC
>NC_052310.1:78979381-79086469 GCF_016432855.1 Salvelinus namaycush
AGTCTTGCATCATGCTCATCTCAATATCTGCGGTGCTGCGTCTACCCTTAACATTACATATTGTGCTGGCAAGGATATATTATTTTCATATTGGACTTTCCAGTATGGTTCCAGCAACTCTGTTGAATGCGCAAGCTGGCTAGCACAGTACAGTTCTGCTTGGCTCTGCTCATCTCGACTCAGTAGTGTGAAGAGGTCGTTTGACTCTCCTCTCGTCCTTGTAATTATCGTCATCCTCTCCCTCTGTGTTGCTGCAGGCCGGACAAGGAGCCTCAGTTCAAGTTCACCTACTTCAACCACATGAACCTGGCAGAGACGAGCACCATCCACATGAGGAAGACTCCCAGCGTGTTTCTGACCTCCGTCCACCCAGACATGAAGATTCTGGGAGACATCAACTGTGACTCTGCCCGGTAAGCACTAAGCACAACAACAATGTATCACAACAAAACTACAACACTATTAGGGTTAGCTCTCTGAGGCTTAGTTTTGACAGCTCTCTGTGAGTAGAGTATATTATAGTGTCCTTATGTTCATGTCCTTTTTTGTATGTTGCCTCAGGGTTGATGAAGAGATCATTGTGAAGGCAATGACAGACTACTGGGTGGTCGGCCAGAAGTCGGACCAGAGAGAGCTGTACGTCATCTTGAACCAGAAGAATGTCAATTTGATTGAAGTTAACGGTATGTCCAACATAGATAGATTGATGGAAGAATTAAGGATTTTTTGGAGCTCATCTCACGTTTCCTTGGTTATGCTTGCTTATCCCAACAGAAGAAGTGAAAAGGCTCTGTGCAGTTCAACAACATTTTCTTCTTGGACTGAAGGAAGGAAGGAAGGAAGGAAGGAAGGAAGGAAGGAAGGAAGGAAGGAAGGAAGGAAGGAAGGAAGGAAGGAAGGAAGGAAGGAAGGAAGGAAGGAAGGAAGGAAGGAAGGAAGGAAGGAAGGAAGGAAGGAAGGAAGGAAGGAAGGAAGGAAGGAACTGCTCAAAGAAGAACGAGAGACAGAGAAATTGACTGTTTCACCACATTAAAATTGTCAGCATTGCAGGGTATTATGACAGCATCAGTGTAATGCAATAATTGCATAGATTATGTAAGGGTTCGTCCAAACCATGAAAATGCCACGCACACGTCCCTCCATGGGGGATAGGTCTAGAATCTATTTAGTAACCACATTATAGGCCTGTTAGAACACACACCTCTTGCACAGTCTTCACATTTTGCTGCCTTAAAATTAAATATAAAAAGGGAGTAAGTAGCTTTGTTTCTTACAGATCTACGCAACTCTACATTTTGAAAGTGAAAAAGTTATTGACAATATTCTAATTAATACAAAAATGAAGATGTCTTGATTGCGTATGTCTTTACACCCCAGAGTTGATACTTGGTGGAAACACTGTTGGCAGCCATTACAGCTGTGAATCATTTGGAATAAGATTCTACCAACTTTGCACAACTCTTAGGGCAACATATGTCCATTGTTTTTGTCAAAATTTCTCAAGCTCAGTAAATTTGGGTGGGAATCATTAATGGACAGCAATATTCAAACCTTGTGTCTGATTTTCAAGCACATTTAATTCAGGACTGAGACTAGACCACTCAGGAGCACTCAACACCTATTTTAAAGCCATTATGGTGTGTTTTCTGAGGCGGGTTTTCTTTTATCTTTTTCCCTGGCTTTGCTCCCTTCATATTTATTTTGCTCCTGACAAACTCCCCAGTCCCTGCCGGTGACAAGCATACCCATAACATGATGCTTCCACCCCAATACATCACAGGTATAGAGTTTTGTTTTTTCTGCGGGACAATTACACAAATTCTAATGCCAAAGACACCAGAATGGCTTTCCAAAAGGTGTTGAGTGTTCCAGATTGGTCCAGTTAAATCTGCTTTAAAAAACTCTGAGACAAGATTTGAATATTGCTGTCTATCAATGATTCCCAACCAAATTTGCTGAGCTTGAGCAATTTTGACAAAAACAATGGATATATGTATTTTGGATATTTTATTAGGATCCCCATTAGCTGTTGCAAAAGCAGCAGCTACTCTTCCTGGGGCCCACACAAAGCATGAAACATGACATAATACAGAATATTAATAGACAAGAACAGCTCAAGGACAGAACTACATCAATTTAATATGTTGCCCTAAGTGTTGTGCAAGGTTGGTAGAATCTTATTCAAAGTTATTCGCAGCTGTGATGGCTGCCAAAAGGTGCTTCCACCAAGTATTAATTCTGGGGTGCGAAGACCTACTTGTAATTGTAATTTTTTTGTATTTTTTAGTAATTTGGAAAATAATCTAGAATTTTTCTTTAACTTTGAAAACATGGAGTAGGTTGTGTAGATCGATATAATAAAAAAAAAATGTAATCCCTTTTTAGATTTAATCTTAAGGCAGCAAAATGTGAAGACCGTCCAAAGGGGTGTGTAGACTTTCACAAGCAACTGTACATTATGAAGGATTTGACAAATATCCACTTTTTTGTATCAGCTTTTCTGAATGGGTGCCTATGGTTGCATGGCCATCGGTGTTCCATTGATCTCTTACCGTATGTATAGTAAAAAATGAAATAAAGAAGCTTTTCACATCATGTAATTTTCATTCTTGTAATTAAGAGTAAAATGATCAGAATTGTTCAGAATTTGTAATTGTTTTCTTGTTGAAGTTCCTGCCAGCTGTTTCTTACAGTTGACATCATTGTTCTACTTGTTGTTGTTAAGGACACACCATGACATTATTATCATTAAAATAGTTTAAAACCGACATGCACAGACATGCTGTTATTTTCTTCTATGGGTTCTGTTCATTATCTTGTATAATGTCTAAAGTAATGTGGATTGTAAAATACAACCCCAACATAAAAAAATTAAGAATTAATTTTCCTCCCACGTAGCCCATTTCAACTACAGCCTAAAAATATATGTTCTGTTTGACAAGGGAATGCTCTCCTAACTGTAACGCCAAAACATGCTAAAAAGGTTCTCAGAAGTTTTTTTGCGAACATAGTGTTCCCCCAACTAATGGAAAACTGGACACTCATAAGTTAGGGGAACATTACGGATAACATTACAAAAATGTTCTCGCTCTCCCTAGAATTGTTAGCTGGGTAACCATAACAACAAACATTGATCAGCTGCTTCTGAACTTTTTGTACTTTCCTATATTGACCCAGTAGGGACTGATAAAGCCACATTATAACCAATGGTTCAGACTGCTCTGGGGGGAAGTTTCCCATTGGTACAGATCTATACTGAACAAAAATATAAACACAACATGTAAAGTGTTGGTCCCATGTTTCATGAGCTGAAATAAAAGATTCCAGAAATGTTCCATACGCACAAAAAGCTTATTTCTTTCAAATGTTGTGCACAAATTTGTTTACATCAATGTTAGTGACAATTTCTCCTTTGCCAAGATAATTCATCCACCTGACAGGTGTGGCATATCAAGAAGTTGATTAAACAGCATGATCATTATACAGGTGCACCTTGTGCTGGGGACAATAAAAGGAAACTCTAAAATGTGCAGTTTTGTCACACAACATAATGCCACAGATGTATTGTGTTTTAAGGGAGCGTGCAATTGTTCATTGAATGTTAATTTCTCTACCATAAGCCGCCTCCAATGTCGTTTTAGAGAATTTGGCAGTACTTCCAACAGGCCTCGCAACCGCAGACCAAGTGTAATGCCAACCCAGGACCTCCACATCCAGCTTCTTCACCTACGGGATCATCTGAGATCAGCCACCCGGACAGCTGATGAAAATGTGGATTTGCACAACCAAAGAATTTCTGCACAAACTGTCAGAAATGTCTCAGGGAAGCTTATCTGCGTGCTCGTTGTCCTCACCAGAGTCATGACCTTACTGCAGTTTGGCGTCGTAATCGACTTCAGTGGGCAAATACTCACCTTCGCTGGTCACTGGCACGCTGGAGAAGCGTGCTCTTCACAGATGAATCCCGGTTTCAACTGTACCGGGCAGATGGCAGACAGTGTGGTGTCATGTGGGCAAGCGGATTGCTGATGTCAACATTGTGAACAGAGTGCCCCATGGTGGCGGTGGGGTTATGGTATGGGCAGGCATAAGCTACGGACCACGGAAAACAATTGCATTTTATCGATGGCAATTTGAATGTACTGAGATACCATGACGAGATCCTGAGTCCCATTGTCATGCCATTCATCCGCCGAAATCACCTCATGTCGCAAGGATCTGTACACAATTCCTGGAAGCTGAAAATGTCCCAGTTCTTCCATGGCTTGCACTCACCAGACATGTCAACAATTGAGCATGTTTGGAATGCTCTGGATCGACATGTACGACAGCATGTGGGATAACATTCCACAGGCCAAAATTAACAGTCTGATCAACTCTATGCAAAGGAGATGTGTTGTGCTGCATGAAGAAAATGATGGTCATACCAGATACTGACTGGTTTTCTGACCCATTCCCCTACCTTTATTAAGGTATCTGTGACCAACAGATGCATATCTGTATTCCTAGTCATGTGAAAGCCATATATTAGGGCCTCATTTATTTCAATTGACTGATTTCCTTATATGAACTGTAACTCAGTAAAATCTGTTAAATTTTTGCATGTTGCGTTTATATTAACCTCCACCATTGGTGAGGAAATTGCTAAATTGACCCAAGATCAGCATCTGTGGGCAACTTCACTCTACTCTGTCCGGCCAAGATCTTGCCACAAGTAGGTCCCTAACTGATACAGGGTCAAATATTTTTTCAATGCCCCACAGGTTGAGGCTGTGATTGCGGGTAGGATGATCTGACCCTGGTGCAACTTCTGCTGTTAAAGCCCCCTAGCTCAGATACATTAAGTATTTTCCACCTGGGAGACACTGTCTGTCTGTCTGCCTCATGGTTGTGCTGCTGACAACACTGTGACCGCCCTTTTGTGGTGTGTTGAAAGTACACACAAGGTGAAATTTGAAACGATAAAATTGGAGAGATGATGAGAGTGGGAAACAGTTACATTCCATAGGACAGGACATAGAATAACCTTTATGTTCAATAGGTCTTCATTAAATGAGAATAATGCCAGGGACACAGGCGCACACACACACAAATGGGTGCCTGACTTTGAAAGTAGGGGTGCTAAAACATAGTGTAATGACCCTGGATTTATAAGCGCGGAAATCGACACCGCCGTTGGTTGAGCATGTTTTTGCGGCACAGTCGATAGCGCGCCGGACCTCGGGCTAGAAGGTCGAGGGTTCGAGACCTGCTCCCTGCTGTTTCATTACAATACGTTTACACCGATATTTCGAAAGTGGGGGTGCAGCTGCTCTGTTTTGCTAGATTGCTCAAGCGCCTATGCACCCACACAGAGAGAGAAAAAAATAGAGGGGAGGGAGTTCAAACTTTGGTTCAATGATGACGCCATTGCCTTCTAGGCTTGTTGTACATCGATTACCCCCCCAGGTACTTACAGTTGTTTTGCCCACAAACACACACGTCAAAGTATCTCAGAACATGTTCGAAATCATTAGCCTATCAGCGCGACGCTCCCGACCAGAAATCAGCCACTCAGCCAATTGGCATTGCCTAGCAGAATTTAGAATGTTCAAAACTGCCCCGCCATGTTGTTATTTTGAGTTAACGAACTTGGAAGTCGTTTATCTGACTACCCACGTCCAAAAAGGGTGCTAGCTGGACAGCTATAACTTTGAAATCACCACTAACAACTCCTTTTTCCAACAGGTAAGAATGCACAATGATGAAATACTATGTTGGTAAATGTTTCTCATTAACGTTAATACTAAATACAGTGGCTAACATTGACTGCGCCTAACGTTATTTGGCTAGATAGCTACAGTATACAGTCACAAGATAATCAATGTATTTGTCTATAAAACGTGTAAGTAGCTAGTTGTTCCAAGCATTGTATTTATATTTGTCACAGGATCATGGACTCCATGGAAGCTCGTTTCGGCCACCTGCGTCGGCGTGACACCAGTGTGGACATGCTGCGGGTGAAGATGTTTCGGAGACGGTCGCAGTCCCAGAAGGAGAACCGAGACAAGGCCCTGAACAGCCGCAGACACATTGACAATCTCCCGGAGTTGGAATGTTCTCAACTGGACATGTCGGTTGCTGAAAATGTGTCAGTAGTCCAGGAAAATGTACCGAATGCAAAACAAGTGAAAAGTGAGTTGTTTTTGTGGTGGTTCTGTTGTGCATTCGTGGTTCATTTATTTACAGTATTCAGTAGGTCAGGGGTTCCCAAACTTTTTTCATTCAGGCCCCCCCTTCCAGCATTTGAACACCCAGCGCGCCCCCCCCCATGCACGCAGCACGTATATTTCTATGGGCACAAGCACTGTACATGACACACACTTTTCACACCCGTCTTGTTGTTGGAGAGAAAATGTTGCAGGGTTTATTTTGCCATGTCTCATGTGATATTTCAGTGACTCAAACATTACATCAATCTGAGGCTAAAAAAACTAGCTAAAAACATTAGCTGACATGGGCTAGTTGATCTCGACATTTCTGAAAAGTTATAAATAGCTCTTTAAGGTCTGCAATGACTGGACTGGCACGACAAGAGAAACTGATGATACACTGCCTACATTTAAAGTTGCACCTTGTGCATTCTACTATTACCAATTTGAATAATCATTTTAAAGCTGGACTGAGTTCCTTAATAAATATATATGTGCCAATCAAGTTTGGACAGACACCCCCTCATTCAAGGCTTTCTTTATTTTATATGTTCTACATTGTAGAACAATAGTGAATAAATATCTTTGAAATAACACATGGATGATGTAGTAACCAAAAAAGTGTCAAAAAAAAAAAGATCTAAATATGAGATTCTTCAAAGTAGCCACCCTTTGCCTTGACGATAGCTTTGCATTCTCTCAACCAGCTTCATGAGGTAGTCACCTGGAATACGTTTCAATTAACAGGTGTGCCTGAAGTTAATGTGTGGAATTTCTTTCCTCAATGCGTTTGAGCCAATGAGTTGTGTTGTGACAAGATAGGGGGGTAAACAAGAAACCACTATTTGGTAAAAAAAAACATTACGGCAAGAACAGCTAAAATAAGCAGAAAGAACTGACAGTCCATCATTACTTTAAGACATGAAGGTCAGTCAATCCGGAAAATTTCAAGAACTTTAAATGTTTCTTCAAGTGCAGTCGCAAAAACCATCAAGCGCTATGATGAAATTGGCTCTCATGAGGACCGCCACAGGAAAGGAAGACCCACAGTTACCTCTGCTGCAGAGGAGAAGTTCATTAGTTAACTGCACCTCAGATTGCATCCCAAAATAAATGGTTCAGAGTTCAAGTAACAGACACATCTCAACATCAACTGATCAGAGGAGACTGTGAATCAGGACTTCATGGTTGAATTGCCGCAAAGAAACCACTACTAAAGGACACCAATAAGAAGAGACTTTCTTGGGCCAAGAAACACGAGCAATGGACATTAGACTGGTGGAAATCTGTCCTTTGGTCTGATAAGTTCAAATTTGAGATTTTTGGTTCCAACCAGTTGAGTCTTTGTGAGCTGCAGAGTAGGTGAACGGATGAACTCCTTGTGTGGTTCCCACTGTGAAGCATGGAGGTGTGATGGTGTGGGGATGCTTTGCTTGTGACACGGTCAGTGATTTATTTAGAATTCAAGGCACACTTAACCAGCATGTCTACCACAGCATTCTGCAGCGATACGCCATCCCATCTTGTTTGTGCTTAGTGGGACTATCATTTGTTTTTCAACAGGACAATGGCCCAACACACCTCCAGGCTGTGTAAGGGCTATTTGACCAAGAAGGAGTGATGGTGCTGCATTAGATGACCTGGCCTCCACAATCACCCGACCTCAACCCAATTGAGATGGTGTGGGATGAGTTGGACCGCAGAGTGAAGGAAAAGCAGCCAACAAGTGCTCAGCATATGTGGGAACTCCTTCAAGACTGTTGGACAAGCATTCCTCTTGAAGCTGGTTGAGAGAATGCCAAGAGTGTGCAAAGCTTTCATCAAGGCAAAGGATGGCTACTTTGAAGAATCTCAAATATAAAAAATATTTTGATTTAACACTTTTGGTTACTACATGATTCCATATGTGTTATTTGAAAGTTTTTATGTCTTCACTATTATTCTACAATGTAGAAAATATATATTTTTTAAATAAGAAAACCCTTGAATGAGGGGGTTTGTCTGTCCAAACTTTTGACTGGTACTGAAAACATACATACAATGATTGAACAAAAATATAAACACATGTAAAGTGTTGGTCCCA
Organism: Salvelinus namaycush; assembly: GCF_016432855.1. Classification (NCBI taxonomy): domain Eukaryota; kingdom Metazoa; phylum Chordata; class Actinopteri; order Salmoniformes; family Salmonidae; genus Salvelinus; species Salvelinus namaycush. Next base: position 78,987,656 of record NC_052310.1, read on the forward strand.
TGTTTTATGAGCTAAAATAATATATCCCAGAAACCTTCCATACCCACAAAAAGCTTATTTCTGTAAAATGTTGTGTACAAATTTGTTTACATCCCTGTTAGTGAGCATTTTTCCTTTGCCAAGATAATTCGTCCACCTGACAGGTGTGGCATATCAAGAAGCTGATTAAACAGCATTGTCATTACCCCTATGTGAAAAAGTAATTGTGCCACCTTTAGCGACAATGACTCCAACCATACACTTGCTGTGGTTGTTGATCAGTCTCTCACGTCTCTTCTCTGATACAGAGCAGAATTAATGGCCGTCATTGTAAATAAGAATTTGTTCTTAACTGACTTGCCTAGTTAATTAAAGGTTTATTACACAGGTGCACCTTGTGCTGGGGACAATAAAAGGTCACAAATGTGCAGTTTTGTCACACAAAACAATGCTACAGATGTCTCAAGTTTTGAGGGAACGTGCAATTGGCATGCTGACTGTATGAATGTCCACCAGAGCTGTTGCCAGATAATTTAATGTTAATTTCTCTACAATAAGCCGCCTCAAATGTCATTTTAGAGAATTTGGCAGTACGTCCAACAACCGCAAACCACGTGTACCAAGCCAAGACCTCTACATCTGGCTTCTTTATCTGCTGTATCGATACTAACAACCCTTACTGCTGATGTGCAAACCCACAGTTTCAATCTAAGACTTTTTGCTCAAACTGTCAAAAATCGTCTCAGGGAAGCTCATCTCCGTGCTCGTCGTCCTCACCAAGGTCTTGACCTGACTGCAGTTTGGCGTCATAATCAACTTCAATGGGGAAATGTGCACCTTCGATGGCCGCTGGCACGCAGGAGAAGTGTGCTCTTCACTGATGAAGCCCGGTTTCAACTTTACCGGGCAGGTAATGGGACCCATCGGCATGTTTGGTTTTCACCAGGCATAATGGGAACCATCTCATCCAAAAAGTTGACTCAAGTTTGCCAAAAAGCACCTGGATGATAAAGACTCTTGGAAGAATGTTCTATGGACAGATGAGTCAAAAGTATAACATTGTGGATGACATGGGTCCCATTATGTCTGGCGAAAACCAAACACTGCATTCCACAGTAAGAACCTTAGATCAACCGTCAAGCATGATGGTGGTAGGGGATGGTTTGCTGCCTCAGGACCTGGACGACTTGCGTTAATAGAAGGAACCATTAATTCTGCTCTGTATCAGAGAAGAGACGTGAGAGACTGATCAACAACTACAGGAAGTGTTTGGTTGGAGTCACAACCAGTTATTGAGTGTAAGGGGGGCAATTACTTTTCACACGGGCACAATTATGTATTGTTATTTGTTCACTCAGGATCCCTTTATCTGATATTAGGTTTTGGTTGAAGATCTGATAATTCAGTATAAAAAAAGATTCAAAAGTAGAGAAAATTAGAAAGGGTGCAAATGCTTTATAACTGCACTATATATATATCTTTATTTATTTATATATATTTATTATTTTGTGGGGACCCCCGCACCCCCCTACTGACCCAAGGGGTGTGCTCCCCACAGTTTGGGAACCACTGCTCTAGGTAATGTTACAATATTTTATTTTCTGAAACTGTGGAGTATGTCTAAAAAATGAGCCTGAGCCAACTTCACCCTCATGCCTCTTCATCCTCCACTCCCACTAACATTATGTAATCCCACACTGATCTATTTTCTCTCCAACTCCCTCCTTCTTTTTTCTCAGACGCTGCAGTGGAGGAGCGAATGAAAAAGCTTGCCCGCTACAAAGAGAAGAAGGAGCTTGTGAAGGAGAAAGAGAAGAGGGCAAGGGAGAAGAAGGGGGTGTTCAAGGTTGGGCTGTACCGGCCAGAGGCCCAGCCCCTGGTCCCTCTGCCGCAGGCCCCAGTTGCCACAATCAAAGCCAGGGTGAGAGGGCACAGACTCCTTGGGAGTCACTGTTCAATCATTGATTTGATGAAGATGTAATTGACTCATCACCGGAGGTTCAACTTCGGATGTGCCCAAAATTCATTAGCATATAAGAATAGAAGAACTGGTGTTCTTAGTGGTTGTTACATGGCCATAACTTGGCCGTTCCCCCCAACCAGGCAACAACGCCAGTGGTCCAGCCCCAATCCACCAGAGTGACTCGCTCCACCAGGCCCCCAAGGTGACTTTTTTCCTGCCAAGTCTACATTTGTTCTGCACATGTCTTTATATAAGATTTTCTGTCACATTATTTAGTCAAGAACTACAATAGCTGCTTTTTTGAATAACCATATAATTTACAATATGCAGTTTTTTTCTCTGTTCCATTGACCTTGGTAACACAGCCTATTGACACTCTCCCTGTTTCAAGAAAAGGTTGGTGTTTCTTTACCCCCACTTTACCTCTAAAACAATTAGTCCAGCCTTTATCATCTTTAAATTGTTTGCTTGATTCAACACTTGCTGACCCTTGACCTCTACCTGGTTCTGGCTTAGTTGAACCAGCTGTGGTCAGGTCAGCCAGAAGGACCAGGATTGCAATAGGTAACACTCCTAACCATGACAACAATCTGTCAACTGTACTACACACAGCTATTCTTTATGTTACTCTCCACGCCTTTTGTTTTGCCAATTATTTGACCCTGATAAACATATCCTTGACTTGTAACTCATGACTGTTATTTTTCCACTTTCCTGCAGTTGAACCAGTAGTCAGAGCCCCATCCACAAGGACAGCTAATAGGCCTCGGGTCTCTGTGGCCCCTGTGGCAAAGGACAAACCTGCTGCAGCTCCCAAGACCAGATCAAATGCCAAGCAGTCTGCAGCACCACCTGTTGGCAGAGGGAGGAACACCAGGGGTAAGCATTGGCAGCTGACTTCCCAACCTTGTTATGCACCATTCTTTAACAACATTTTGTGTGCTTTTCGACATGTTATTTCTGCATTCAAAAATAATGATTTGGCATTCTCTTTAGGAAAAGCTATGAGCAATAAGCAGGCTGCTGTGAAAGTGGACAAGCCATTAGAGGAGCCTAGGGCTGCCAGCCCCACACCCCCTAGTGCAGAGGAGCAGGAGGATGAGAAGATGGTAGAAGACCTTGTTCATCCAGCTCCAGAACCTGTCTCAGCCCAGGCCGACTGTATCCCCCCTTCAGCCTCCAACTTTTCCTCATTCGCCCCCCAGGGCTTTGTGTTCCAGGCCCCAGCCAGCCTGTCCTCCTTCAACCCCAACCCTCTCACTCCCCGCTCTGCAGACTCCTTTTTCAAACCCAGGTAACTTTGTGTGTGACTCCTCACATCTATGGTCCTTTGTCTTCTCTATGGACCTTTATCCTCTCTTCTCTTGACCTTTATCCTCTCTCTGCACCTTCTCGAATGGCATTGGAGGAAGCATTTACCTCAGATTTTCTCTTCCAATGGGGTTTGAGGATTCGAGGAAATCCTTTTTAGGGCAGCAGGTAGCCTAGCGGTTAAGAGTGTTGGGCCAGTAACCGAAAGGTTGATGGTTGGAACCCCCGTGCTGACTAGGTGTAAAATCTGTCCATGTGCCCTAATTGCTTCTGTAAGTTGCGCTGCGTAAGAGCGTCTGCGAAATTACTGAAATTTTAATATTTCTTCACTCTTTTCTGATCAGTCTATATCCCTCTAACATATTGTAACGACTTATAAACCCAGGGTCGTTACAATATTAACTCTCTCTATTCCCTTTCAATAAATTCATATTTACTAGGTTTAGTCAGATTCATTTCTTCAGAGAATGAAAAACTGGTTGATATACCGTTACTACTTATTAAAATATGACAGGCTGTCATTTTTTATCTTTGTATGTATTAAACTTTTTTCATCCTCTCCAGTGTCTCAGTTCTACACCCTGTTCCACTCTGGCCATCTGATAACCTGGTGCCCAAAATGGAGCTCAGTGCCCTCTCTCCTGCCAAGTCCCCTGTTCACTCCCCACCTCGCCCTTCTCCTACTCTTGCCCCTCGGTGTCTTCCGAGTCCCAAGGAACCAGAGCATGATGTGCCCTACTTCAGGTGAGGGTTAATATGTGAAACCAAGTCATCAGCTATGTTCCTGACTCAGACTAGTATTGGTGTGTCATGTGAATGTCTGTCCGTGTGTCTGTCAGGTTAGTGGTAGTCAGTGAGACAGAGAGGCTGACAGAATTTTGTCAGCAGTGGGAGCCCAGGGTGGATGATGCCTTTGTCCCTGAAGAGAGTGAGTGACTCATGTGTTTTATCCATTATATGCTGTGGATTCTGATTTCTATAAGCAAAAAATACATCACACCACATTTCCTCAATGTATCCTTCTCTCTCAATACCTTTCCTAACTGTGTTGACCTCCATCCCTGTGAAGTGTGTGACCGTATGCGTACGGCGGTGGGCCAGGCTGCTGATGAAGGAGAGGTTTGGTCAGTTCTCTGGCCTGGTGGATGACTGTGAGCTGGGCAGAGGAGAGAAGATCACCACCTGCACTGACCTGCAAGGCTTCTGGGACATGGTGTACTACCAGGTGGGTTAGTGACTAGGAGGACAAGGTCTCCTACCATGTGTGTTAATGAGGACATGGTCTACTGTGTGTGTAGAATTAGATGAACAAACAGTCAGACACTGGTGGTTAAACTCTGTTTGTGCCTGTCTGTTAACACTACAGCTAAACAATACTAGCTACCTCTAGGAAGAATTACCACCTAGATTGGTACAGCATCCTGAAAGGTTGAAAATGTGGATTCAAGCTTTCTAAAAAGGGCAACCCCTCTTCTCTCTCTCCACTTGTTTGACTCTTCCTCTTTCAGGTAGAGGACGTGAACAAGAAGTTTGGTGCTCTGAAGGAGGCAGAGTCTAAAGGTTGGCAGGAGGAAAGCAAATCCCCACCACGACAGAGGAAGGTGGTCAAGAAGCTGCCCTCTGCTCTGGTGGCTAAGCCTGCCAGTGGTGCTGTCGCCAAGTCTCGTCTGGTTGCCATCAAGGCTGCAATAAAGGCCAAGCAGCAGGCTGCAAAGGCAGCGCAGGCCGCAGGGCCAGGCAGTGCTGTGGACGACCCTGCTCCAGCTCCCGAGGACCCCCAGGCGGAGACCCAGGCCCCAGAACCATCGGTGGTGATGTTCCAGGGAGGCTTCTTCCAGGTGGAGAGTCCTGCCAAACTCACAGGTGAGACTCGTACCTCCACCGTTCTTCACCCAAGCTTCCCCTCAACTGCTGTGATGCTCAGAGATATTGTTATGTTCTGTTAATTACTGATGTCCCCTTTAAGAATGGAGCACCCTTGGTCATGCACAGTGTTCTATGTTATGCTGGTACTAACTCGTTTTAGTAAATGTGAAGCTCCAGTTCAATTTCTTGTATTCAGTCTTTCTTATTATATAAATAAGTAATACGAGCTAAGACACTACAGATATGGAGGCAGATGAAGATGCGTAGAATGGCAGACCGAAAAGATGGCGGGTTTGCTCGAACCTGGAAGACCCCTGACCTCTCCCTCTGTCAGTGTTTGAGGTACCTGGTAAAGCTGTATAGAGCTCGTTAGTTGGGCATGGACTGATTGCTGTATGGTCTGTGTCTTTCCAGGCTCTGTGAGGAGATCCACCCATGTATCTGCCATGCCTCAGGCATCTCCCTGTTCAGTCACCAAGTTCTCCACCCCCGGCAGAACCCGCCACTCCAACACTGCTGCAGCTGCACACGCCTCCCCTCTCCCCCATACCACTACCTGCTCCACCCTCACCACTGCCTGCTCCACCCTCACCACTGCCTGCTCCACCCTCACCCCTGCCTGTTCCACCATCACCCCTGCCTGCTCCACCCTCACCCCTGCCTACCTGTTTAATGCCACCCCACTCCGTACCCCTCACCCTGATCCTCAGTTCTACACCCCGGCCCCCACCCAAAGTAGCCCCACCAGAGTCTCTCTCTGCATCTCAACAGTCAAAGAAGCTCTGGACACCCAGTCAGAGGAAGGCCCCAGCAACCAACCAGAGCTAGCCTCTGTGCAGAATGTCACTCCTGACCAACCAGAGCCCGAGAGCATGCAGGAAGATGTAGCTTGTGACCAATCTGAGGTTGTTTCAGAGCCCACTGTTTGCCCTGAGGAGCACTCCGAGAGCTGTGAATCACCATCCAACACACAACAGCTGACCAATGACGAACAGCATCGAGAAGCCTTCAGCCAATCGGTGTTGGCCACAGAAGAGCCCATCCAATTAGAGCTCCAGGACAGAAAAGAGGCTTTAGAGGCCTACGATACCAGCCTACCCATCTCATCATGGCTCCCAGTCTCCCCAAGTCTCCCCATCTCCTCAAGACTTCCCCTCTCACCCTCACTGCCCCACTACCATGGAGCAGAGTCCTATCCAGTCAGGAGCCCTGCCTTCAGCTTCACCCTCTCCCCCACCCCAGCCAGGCCAAGATTTACTGAGGCCTGCCAATCTCCCCTCTCCTCCCCCTGCTTGGTGCCCCTCTCCTCCTGCTGTCCAGGTCTCCCTCAGCTTCCCAGCTGATGCCGACGTACCAGGGACCGGGGCTCCAGACACTTCCATCACAGAGGTAAGTGTTTTGTTAAAGAAGATGTCTCATCTTAATGTATTACTAAATTACTGGCAAGAGTTCATCTGGGTTTTCTTCTCAAAATACACAAGGGTCTTCCGGGGTTGGACTTTGAGCGCTACCTCCAACCTGCAGTGAGGTGTAGCCTGTCACCACGGGAGCCAGCTGTTGCAGAGGAGATGCTGTCGCCCATGGTGATAGACGTAGAAATGGAGAGTCCGTTTGCTCCGTCTGAAGAGACCCCTCAGGAGGAAGTGTCGACTCCCACAGGTACTGTGTGTGTGCTTGGATACGGTTAGTCTTAGATATTTGTATTCCTTATGGTGGATTTGTTTTCATTTTCCCGACTTCACTCCCATCACAGCATCTCCCAGTTTCACACAAATGTTCATCCCACGGATCACACAGGTTAACTTCCTTGTTTTACTCTCTTCTTTCTCTCGTGTGTGTGTTAGTACCAGTCAACTGTTTGGACACACCTACTCATTCAAGGTTTTTTCTTTACTTTTACTATTTTCTACATTGTAGAATAATAGTGAAGACATCAAAACTATGAAATAACACACATGGAATCATGTAGTAACCAAAAAAGTGTTAAACAAATCAAAATATATTTTACATTCTTCAAAGTAGCCACCCTTTGCCTTGATGACAGCTTTACACACTCTTGGCATTCTCTCAACCAGCTTCATGAGGAATGCTTTTCCAAGTCTTGAATGAGTTGAGCACTTGCTGGCTGCTTTTCCTTCACTCTGCGGTCCAACTCATCCCAATTGGGTTGAGGTCGGGTGATTGTGGAGGCCAGGTCATCTGATGCAGCACTCCATCACTCTCCTTCTTGGTCAAATAGCACTTACACGGCGTGATGGGTCATTGTTGAAGAACAAATGATAGTCCCACTAAGCGCAAACCAGATAGGATGGCGTATTGCTGCAGAATTCTGTGGTAGTTATGCTGGTTAAGTGTGCCTTGAATTCTAAATAAATCACTGAGTGTCACCAGCAAAGCACCATCATACCTCCTCCATGCTTCACGGTGGGAACCACACGAGATCATCTGTTCACCTACTCTGCATTTCACAAAGACATGGTGGTTGGAACCAAAAATCTCAAATTTGGACTCCTCAGACCAAAGGACAGATTTCCACCAGTGTAATGTCCATTGCTCGTGTTTCTTTGCCCAAGCAAGTCTCTTCTTCTTATTGGTGTCCTTTAGTAGTGGTTTCTTTGCAGCAATTCAACCATGAAGTCCTGATTCACGCAGTCTCCTCTGAACAGTTAATGTTGAGATGTGTCTGTTACTTGAACTCTGAACCATTTATTTTGGGATGCAATCTGAGGTGCAGTTAACTAATGAACTTCTCCTCTGCAGCAGAGGTAACTGTGGGTCTTCCTTTCCTGTGGCGGTCCTCATGAGAGCCAGTTTCATCATATAGCTTGATGGTTCTTGCGACCGCAATTAAAGAAACGTTCAAAGCTCTTGACATTTTCCGGATTGACTGACGTTCATGTCTTAAAGTAATGGACTAACTTGTTATTTTACCAAATAGGGCTATCTTCTGTATAGAACCCCTACCTTGTCACAACAAAACTGATTTGGTTACTACATGATTCCATGTGTTAATTCATAGTTTTGAGGTCTTCACTATTCTACAATGTAGAAAATAGTAAGAAAAAAAAACTGGAATGAGTGTGTCCAAACTTGACTGGTACTGTAGATATACTGAATGTACAAAACATTATGACACTGACCAGGTTAAAGCTATGATCCCTTATTGATGTCACTTGTTAAATCCACTTCAATCAGTTTAGATGAAGGGGAGAAGACTGGTTAAAGAAGGGTTTTTAAACCTAGTGTCAATTGAGACATGGATTGGCACAACTCAATATTAGGAAGGTGTTCTTAATGTTTTGTACACCCATTGTATGTGTGTATGCTTTCATTTGGTGTTGAATGACTTTCTCACTTTGGTGTTCTGAAATACGTACTTTTTTTGTTGTTTTTCTTATTTTACTATTAGGTATGCATTCCTCAACTAAGCCATGCTGTCCCCATTTCCTCTCCAGCCAGTTGAGTCAGACAGTCAATGTGCCCCAGTGACCTCATGTCGTTCACACCTCCCTCTGACAGAACGAGCAACTGATGAGACTGATTTGCATAACTGCTGTTGTATATTTTGCTACACTAGTTTATAGTTTCAAAAATATTATTTTTTATATGCATTGTTAGAATAGTTTTTTGTAACTTTCATTACACTGTTTTGTGCTATCTGTACTATTTTATTATTTAATACCAAAAAGGCACCAGGTAGTGTTAACTATTAACCACATTCTATATGGAGCCCAGGTGTTCAGGTTTTCTATACGAAATCAACTTTGTTGCTATATTGAATATGCGTGTGTAAATAAAATGTAGATTCTTCAAATTTGCTACCAACAGAATTTTTTTTTTGCCTCTTCTTCCACAACGACCAAACAATGACTGAATCACAAAACACGTGTCCCACTCCTGGAACTAAGTGTGAAATGCATGTTATTGACATCATCGAGGACTGTTATGACTGCTCTGAAAAGGTCAGTTTTTATCCAGGACTAGGTTTAATCTGGCCATACAGTTGTATGGATGGTCTGACAGTCTATTTCCTCTTCTTCTTGGCTGCGGTGGCAGGCGACTGTTTGGTGATGACCACAGAGGTGGTGGAGGCCACAGGCGTCTGAGCCGCTGGAGATGGGTTAAGGTCATCCTCTGGCCCTTCTACTCGCTCTGCCTCCTCATCCTCTTCTTCTTCCCTCCGTCTCTCCTCCTCCTCTGCCTCCCACTGTTCCCTCAACCTGGAACATTTTTCATAATTGCTTTATTTGTTGTGGAGTTAACATGTAGAGCTTGTGTGGTGCTCACATCAAGGGCAGATTTCTTGGACTAAAAATATAACTTCCAATGGAGATTCTCTGGGGCATCATCTGGATACAAACTGGATCAAGGGGCCTCATGTCTCAGTAGCTGCCTACCTGGCGTCTTCCTTGGCCTTAGCCAGAGCGATGCGGGCTAGTGCCGTCTGCCTCAGCCTCTCTTCCTGCACCTCCCTCCTCAGCTCCAGGCTGTACTCGTACGCTGGGAAGAACCTCTGGGTAAAGAACTGGTGGGTCCTCTGGACCCAGCTGTCCAGTTCAGTCTCAGAAGGGCAGGAAGTCATACCTGCTCCACTCCTGTCTTCAACAGGCTCTGGTTAGGAGACACGGCAGGTGTGAGATTGGCATGGCAATTAAACATTTCAATGATAAGATATGTACGTAATATCGTTACTGATTTTCTGAGGTCAAATTCTTCCAAATTAGTGTAGTATACACTGTTGGTCCCATGTTTCATGAGCTGAAATAAAAGATCTCAGAAATTTTCCATATGCACAAAAAACATCTCTCAAATATGTTTATATCCCTGTTAGTGAGATTTTCTCCTTGGCCAAGATAATCTATCCTCCTGACAGGTGTGGCATATCAAGAAGCTTATTAAACAGCATGATCATTACACAGGTGCACCTTGTGCTGGGGACAATAAAAGGCCACTAAAATGTGCAGTTTTGTCACACAATGCCACAGACATTTTGAGCGAGGGTGTAAATGGAATGCTGACTGCAGGAATGTCCACCAGAGCTGTTGCCAGAGAATTTAATGTTAATTTCTCTACCATAAGCCACCTCCAATGTCATTTTGGAATATTTGGCAGTATATCCAACAGGCCTCGCAACCGCAGACCACGTGTAACCACGCCAGCCCAGGACCTCCACATCCGTTTTCTTCACCTGCGGGATCATCTGAGACCAGCCACCCAGACAGCTGATGAAACTGGGTTTGCACAACTGAAGAATTTCTGCACAAACTGTCAGAAACCGTCATCTGCGTGCTCGTTGTCCTCATCAGGGTCTTGACCTGACTGCAGTTCAGCGTCGTAACTGACTTCAGTGGGCAAATGCTCACCTTCGATGGCCACTGCCACGCTGGAGAAGTGGTAATCTTCATGGCTTAATCCCGGTTTTAACTGTACCGGGTAGATGGCAGACGGCGTCGTGTGGCGAGCGGTTTGCTTATGTCAATGTTGTGAACAGAGTGTCCCATGGTGGCGGTGGGGTTATGGTATGGGCAGGCATAAGCTACGGACAACGGAAAACAATTGCGTTTTATCGATGGCAATTTGAATGCACAGAGATATTGTGACGATATCCTGAGGCCCATTGTCGTTCCTTTCATCCGCCGCCATCACCTCATGTTTCAGCATAATGCACAGCCCCATGTCACAAGGATCTGTACACAATTTATAGGAGCTGAAAATGTCCCAGTTCTTACATGGCCTGCATACTCACCAGACATGTCACCCATTGAGCATGTTTGGGATGCTCTGGATCAACGCGTACTACAGCGTGTTCCAGTTCCCGCCAATATCCAGCAACTTCTCACAGCCATTGAAGAGGACAAAATTCCACAGGCCACAATCAACAGCCTGATCAACTATGGGAGATGCGTCATGAGGCAAATGGTGGTCACACCAGATACTGACTGGTTTTCTGATCCACGCCCCTAACTTATTTTTTAAATATTTTTTAAAAATGTTTTGTATTCCCAGTCATGAGAAATCCATAGATTAGGGTCTAATGAATTTATTTCAATTGACTGATTTCCTTATATGAACTGTAACTCAGTAAAATCTTTGAAATTGTTGCATGTTCCGTTTATATTTTTGTTCAGTGTACTTATTGTGTAATCTACCTGTGCTGGGGGGATGATCATGGGGAGGGTGTTTTGACACTTCGGCCTCCACTGCTGATCTAGCGCCACCTGAGCCCTCTCTCCTCTCAGTGTCTGACGAGTGGGTTGCTGACCCACCACCTGACTCAAACACACGCATACACTTTCAACAATGCCTCAAAGATGTGACCAGTCAGACTATATGGATATGTGAGTAGAGGAAAGATATGTGAGGAGAACACACCCCCAGTCTGTGATGTGAGGTTGCCTGCTGCGTTGGGACTCTGTCTGGGCTCCATCTCTTCAGGTGTAGACAACTGGAGAATCTCCTTGGATTTTCCCATCTGGGTAGAAAAATATTGAATGAACTAATTTAGACAAGGAATGGTCTCGATTTCCAGACCGCCATGTGAGATTATGTATAAATTTGACAGAGCTGATCAAACCAACCTCCAGTGATTTGACACTACCCACACCAGGAGAGATTTTTGATGGGTTTGATGACTTTGCAGTAAGTCCAGTCAGAGGGGAATGCCGCTGTGAGGACCTCTGTAGAGGGCTGTCTCTGGTCCTCTCCCCAGGGGAAACCCTCCTGGTGTCAGCCAGAAGGCAGCTCTCCATCTGGCTGTCTGAGGATGTCTGACCATCCCTCTGATCGCTAACCTCTGCACAGCCCAGCAACGCCTCAAAGAACTCCAGGAACGTCATCTAGAATCAGGTTCATCATCAAACTTCCAATTAAGTAATTTTTTAAAGCATCTGAGATTTTTATTGTCATGAAAATCGCTACATACATTCAATCGTATTATTAGACTCCTAAACAGCTTCTATCCCCTGGCCATAACACTGTTAAACTACTGCTTCCCCTCATACCTACGATGCAGCTAAAATCCTTATTGATTAGATTTAGAACTACCACTACACTGCTGATGATTGATTATTGATTCCCATTCCCATTAGTATCTTTTTATCCTGCTACTGGTCACTATTACTTCTGTTTACATGTACAGTTGAAGTCGGAAGTTTACATACACCTTAGCCAAATACAGTTTCACAATTCCTGAAATTTAATCCTAGTAAAAATAATCTGTTTAGGTCAGTTAGGATCACCACATTATTTTAAGAATTTGAAATGTCAGAATAATAGTACAGAGAATGATTTATTTAATCTTTTATTTCTTTCATCACATTCCCAGTGGGTCAGAAGTTTACATACTCAATTAGTATTTGGTAGGATTGCCTTTAAATTGTTTAACTTGAGTCAAACGTTTCGGGTAGACTTCCACAAGATTCCCACAATAAGTTGGGTGAATTTTGGCCCATTCCTCCTGACAGAGCTGGTGTAACTGAGTCAGGTTTGTAGGCCTCCTTGCTTACACACACTTTTTCAGTTCTGCCCACAAATTTTATATAGGATTGAGGGCAGGGCTTTGTGATGGCCACTCCAATACCTTGACTTTGTTGTATGCTTGCGATCATTGTCCATTTGGAAGACCCATTTGCGACCAAGCTGTAACTTCCTGACTGATGTCTTGAGATGTTGCTTCAATATATCCACATAGTTTTCCTACCTCATGATGTCATCTATTTTGTGAAGTGCACCAGTCCCTCCTGCAGCAAAGCACCCTCACAACATGATGCTGCCACCCCCATGCTTCACGTTTGGGATGGTGTTCTTCGGCTTGCAAGCCTCCCCCTTTAACCTCCAAAACATAACGATGGTCATTATGGCCAGTTCTATTTTTGTTTCATCAGACCAGAGGACATTTCTCCAAAAAGTACAATCTTTGTCCCCATGTGCAGTTGCAAACCGTAGTCTGGCTTTTTTATGGCGGTTTTGGAGCAGTGGCTTCTTCCTTGCTGAGCGGCCTTTCAGGTATAGGACTCGTTTTACTGTGGATATAGATACTTTCGTACCTGTTTACTCCAGCATCTTCACAAGGTTTTTTTCTGTTGTTCTGGAATTGATTTGCACTTTTCGCACCAAAGTACGTTCATCTCTAGGAGACAGAATGCGTCTCCTTCCTGAGCGGTATGACGGCTGCGTGGTCCCATGGTGTTTATACTTGCGTACTATTGTTTGTACAAATGAACATGGTACCTTCAGGCATTTGGAAATTGCTCCCAAGAATGAACCAGACTTGTGGGGGTCTCCAATTTTTTTACGAGGTCTTGGCTGATTTCTTCTGATTTTCCCATGATGTCAAGCAAAGAGGCACTGAGTTTGAAGGGCACAGTGAACACAGTGAACTTAGTTTATGTAAACTTCTGTCCCACTGGAATTGTGATATAGTGAATTAGAAGTGAAATAATCTGTCTGTAAACAATTGTTGAAAAAATGACTTGTGTCAAGCACAAAGTAGATGTCCTAACCGACTTGCCAAAACTATAGTTTGTTAACAAGAAATTTGTGGAGTCGTTGAAAAACGAGTTTTAATGACTCCAACATAAGTGTATGTAAACTTCCGACTTCAACTGTATATATTACCATTAGTACGCTGAGTATATCAAACATTAAGAACACATTCCTAATATTGAGTTGCAACCCCTTTTGCCTTCAGAACAGCCTCAATTCGTCAGGGCATGGACTCTACAAGGTGTCGAAAGTGTTCCAAAGGGATGCTGGCCCATATTTACGCCAATGCTTCCCACAGTTGTGTCAAGTTAACTGGATGTCCTTTGGGTGGTGGGGCATTCTTGATACACACAGGAAATTGTTGAGTATGAAAAACCCAGCAGTGTAGGAGTTCTTGACGCAAACCGGTGCGACTGGCACCTACTACCATACGCTGTTCAAAGGCACAATTTCTGTCATGCACATTCACCCTCTGAATGGCACACATGCACAATCCATGTTTCAAGGCCTAAAAATCCTTCTTTAACCTGTCTCCTTCCCTTCATCTAAAATGATTGAAGTGGATTTAACAAGTGACATCAATAAGGGATCATAGCTTTAACTTGGATTACGCCTGTTCAGTCTGTCATGGGAAGAGCAGGTGTTCTTAATGTTTTGTACACTCAGTGTATATTACCATTAGTATTTATATATTCCTAACACCAGTCACTTTCCAGCTCTGTTTACATATCCCATCCATCGACCACTTATGCTGCTGCCATACTGTTTATTATTATCATTATTATTTATCCTGCTACCTGTCACTGTCTCCTAATCCCAGTCTACATGTGCCTATCTCCCTCAATACTCCAGTATCCCTACACATCGTCAATATGGTACTGACACTGTATATAGCTTCCTCTCTTATTTGTGTTTCCTTTATTATATACGGTATTAGTCAACTGTTTGGACACACCTACTCATTCAAGGGTTTTTCTTTATTTTTACTATTTTCTACATTGTATAATAATAGTGAAGACCTCAAAACTATGAAATAACCCATATGGAATCATGTAGTAACCCAAAAAGTGTAAAATAAATAAAAACATATTTTATATTTGAGATTCTTCAAAGTAGCCACCCTTTGCCTTGATGACAGCTTTGCACACTCTTGGCATTCTCTCAACCAGCTTCATGAGGTAGTCACCTGGAATTCATTTCAATGAACAGGTGTGCCTTGTTAAAAGTTCATTTGTGGAATTTCTTTCCTTCTTAATGCGTTTGAGACAATCAGTTGTGTTTTGACAAGGTAGGGTTAGTATACATAAGATAGCCCTATTTGGTAAAATACCAAGTTTATGGCAAAAACAGCTCAAATAAGCAAAGAGAAATGACAGTCCATCATTACCTTAAGTCATGAAGGTCAGTCAATCAGGAACATTTCAAGAACTTTGAAAGTTACTTCAAGTGCAGTCGCAAAAACCATCAAGCGCTATGATACTGGCTCTCTTGAGGACAGCCACAGGAAAGGAAGACCCAGAGTCACCTCTGCTGCAGAGGTCAAGTTCATTAGAATTAACTAACTGCACCTCAGATTGCAGCCCAAATAAATGCTTCACAGAGTTCAAGTAACAGAAACATCTTAACAACTGTTCAGAGACTGCGTGAATCAAGCCTTCATGGTCAAATCCCTGCAAAGAAACCACTACTAAAGGACACTGATAAGAAGGCGAGAATTGCTTGGGCAAAGAAACACGAGCAATGGACATTAGCCCGTTGGAAATCTGTCCTTTGGTCTGATGAGTCCAAATTTGAGGTTTTTGGCTCCAACCGCCGTGTCTTTATGAGAAGCAGAGTATGTGAACAGATGATCTCCGCATGTGTGGTTCCCACCGCGAAGCTTGGAGGTGGTGGTGTGATAGTGCTTTGCTGGTGACAGTCAGTGATTTATTTAGAATTCAAGGCACACTTAACCAGCATGGCTACCACAGCATTCTGCAGTGATACGCCATCCCATCTGGTTTGCGCTTAGTGGGACTGTCATTTGTTGTTCAACAGGACAATGACCCAACATACCTCCAGGTTACTACATGATTCCATATGTGTTCTTTCATAGTTTCGAAGTCTTCACTATTATTCTACAATGTAGAAAATAGTCAACATAAAGAAAAACTCTTGAATGATTAAGTGTGTCCAAACTTTTGACTGGTACTGTATATATCTTTTTTTAATTAGTGTTACTATTTTGATATTGATTACTGCACTTTAGGGTAGAGCTTGTTAAGCATTTCAATGTACTTGTGCATGTGACAATAAAACGTGAATAAAACAAACTATTATTAGAAAGTTAGGGTCTCTTAATGCTGGTGAACCTGTTCCACCTATTTAGTACAGGAACCTGTTCCACTATACAAATACAAAGGAATGAATTAAATCAATCAGTTATGGGGCCTCCCGAGTGGCGCAGTGGTCTAAGGCAGTGCTAGAGGCGTCACTACAGACCCGGGTTCGATCGGGAGTCCCATAGGGCAGCCACAATTGGCTCAGCGTCGTCCGTGTTAAGGGGGGGTTTGGCCGGGGGGGCTTTACTTGGCTCATCGTGCTCTAGTGACTGCTTATGGAGGGCTAGGCGCCTGCAGGCTGACCTCGGTCGTCAGGTGAACGGTGTTTCCTCCAACACATTGGTGCAGCTGGATCCGAGTTAAGCGGGCAGGTGTTAAGGAGCACGGTTTGGCAGGTCGTGTTTCGGAGGACGCATGACACGACTTTCACCTTCCGAGCACGTTGGGGAGTTGCAGCGACAAGATCGAAAATTGTGGAGAAAAAAATAAAATGATCAATTATTGAAGCGTTTAGCTGACCTCTAGGTCTAGGTTGCAGTAGTAGCGGTCGTAAGCAGCTGGGTTCTCTACAGAGAGGATCTCTAGGAGTTTCCCTGTGGTCAGCTCAGCATCAAACAGACTAAGGTCCTGTTGGTGGAACAGAACCAAGTTTCATCAATCAACTTTACATCATGTAATGTTAGGGTTGTGATGGTCAAGAAAAACTCAGAGCTCTAAATATGAGCACCCATCACCACACAACATCAGTGTGTGGTCACATTAGTTGAACGTCACAAGTACCTTAAACATCCATATGAAGTGCCTGACAGTCACGGTTTGGTCAGCTAGGGGGGTTGTGTTGGCTCTGCAGAAGGCCTTGTAGATCTCCCAGCACCTCTCAATGTAGTTGCCAGCAATCACAGCATGCATGGGGTTGGGGAACAACAGCCCTGCATTCAGTTCACAATAAGGAGAGCATGAATGTGGGTTACACTTGATAAAGAGTAAACAATGGTGTATGCATGCGTACCTGTACCTTTTACATTCTTGGCATTAGGGATGATGTTCTCCCTCATCAGCTTGGACAAACATGCAACCAGTATGGTATCAGAGGGCCTGGGAAGGAGAGAAGAGGCTCAGGAGTAGAGTACATGGTGTTGATACAAGGTTGTTACTACGGTGATTACAGTGTTACTACACAGGAGTAGGAGAGTACAGGATAGCAATGTTGTCCTTACTCTATGTCCTTATGGTAGGTGTTGTAGGCCAGAACCACAACACAGCTGAGGAACCTTCTGAGCAGCATGGTGCTGAAGGGAGAGTGGATCTCCTCGGAAGGGACATCCTCTGCTTTGAAATTAGTTCACAAAACAACAAAATGTAACAAGTCCTGCTCAGGCTACCCTCTGTTTTCACTACAATATGTTAGTCTCTATAATGTTAAGTTATCTTGTGATGAGACTGAAACAAATTAACAAAGCAGGATGAATTGGCCAAACATGAAGGGAGAAACAGGAAATGGGGTGGTTATTTCTCCCTGGCCTTACCACAGATGTAGCGGTCGACCTGGGCCAGGGTGATGCCTTGCTGGTGGATGCTACAGTCCTTGAGGAGTCTCCAGAGCTGCAGGCGGGACAGCAAGAAGGTATTGTCTGGGGACTGATCATGGCCCAGACTGCTGTAGAAGCTATAGATGGCCCTCAGCTCCGCTATGTGTCTCAGCACCACAAATTCCACCTGGCACACAGCGAAAGGGACAAATGGAGGCGCAAAAAACACCACCTGTTTGTCAACTCAGCGCAGAGTTGGGGTTGAAGCTATCATAACTTAGTTCAAGGATTGTTATAATATATGGAATCTAATTTGACAACTGAATTGACACAAATTGAAATTGATTTTCATATGCTGTTGTGGTCAGTCCCATTGACCTGTTTGAGCTGCAGGTCTCTCTGGTTCTCTGGGAGGTTCTCCAGCAGAGCAGTGATGTCCAGAGCCATGTCAGGCCCAAGCAGGGCTGGACCACAGCCTGAGCCTCCTCCTGGTGCTCTTCTGGGGGATTCACCTGAAACACAGGACTTACTTTTACTATACTGGATAACCACATGAAAAATACAGGACCATTCCAGGGAGTTGATGTCAGATGAGTAATTTTATCAGACAGACATACATTTTCAGAGGGACTTGGTGCACTTACCGTCCTCAGGATGGGGAGTGTGTGTTCTAATCCCACTCAGATCAGGGGTGTTTGAACCATCCAGGCAGAACGCTGGGAACTCTGCCATGTGGTCGTCCACAAACTCCCCTTCAAATATGCGTCCATTTTTAAAAATGAACTTTCCCTAGAATGTTTAACAAGATCTTATTATTTACACTCCATATTGACATCTATTCAATTAGAATGATTACTCTATGGACATGTTCCCCCTTCACCTGTCCATGTTTTTTGTTGTCCTTCCACTCTCCTTTGTAAAGAGCACCGCTTGCGTAGTAGAAGCTGCCCTGGCCATGCCTCAGCCCCTGGACAAAGTCCCCAGTGTACTCATTCCTTAGGGGATACTGAGAGCCCGTCACTCTCCTCAGGAACCATGTGTGGGTCCCCTGTCCATGCTGAAAGACAGAGGAGGATTTATCAGTCATTTATGTGAAGTTACTCTAACCATGTTTTCTTTCTCAAAAGCCAAATAATGGGTTTATTAATATATCATGTCATGGGAGATGAGGGTGATATGGTTTGACCTACCTGGACCCCATTCTCCCATATCCCGCTATACTGCTGACCCAGCGGCAGCCACCTCATCCTGCCCTCTCCATGTCTCACGTTGTTCCTCCACTGGCCCTCATACAGGTTCCCAGAGGGGTAACTTTGGCACAGCAGAGAGAACACATGCAAGGTGTATGACACTGAAATAATTTAAGCATAAGAACACATTTGATGGGAGATCATTCACATGTGTAACACACTGTCTAAACACAAGTTCACCTACCATCGGACTCCCCATCCCTCTCTGTTATTGTTTACCAATTCTCCTTCATACCAGGACGTCGCTTCCTGGTTATAGTATATTGTACCCTAATAAAACAAACAAATATTGTAAATTAAACAACAACCCCACATTAAATAAACCTGCGGACAAGATGCAGGTTTATCTGACTTAAATTGCTCAAGACTGCAACAGGATCATACCTTTCCATGCCTTTTGCTGTGATGCCACTGCCCTCTGTATATCACAGAGGAATTAGCACACCTATATGTCCCCACACCATGGCGGATTCCACTGCACACCTCTCCCTCATAACAGCTACCATCCAGCCAGGTGTATGTCCCATGGCCCATGGGCACATTGAATGCAAACTCACCCTGTCATTATGAGAATCAAATGGTTCACAGATCACATCTGCAGTATAAGATTAACTAAGAAATGCATCTTGTAAAGGTGGTGGACCAAAATACCTCATATTTCACGCCATCTGCCCATGTGTACAGACCATGTCCATGCATGACTCCTACTGAAAACATACCCTTGAAGAAAAACAAAGCTTATTGATTTGATGTCATGTTTGCTGGTTCATTTTAGTCATCATGTAATGCTATACAATGTGATAGACACCATATGGCAATGGCATAATGCAATACCTTGTAGACATGTCCTCCCTGAAAATATGCCACACCTTCTCCATGGAACTGCTCTAGATACTTTTCTCCCTCGTACCTGAGTGAGCACAGATTGCTTTTCATTGATCATGTAACAGTAGCTAGCTAACGTTAGCAGGCG
Source organism: Salvelinus namaycush (assembly GCF_016432855.1). Taxonomy (NCBI): domain Eukaryota; kingdom Metazoa; phylum Chordata; class Actinopteri; order Salmoniformes; family Salmonidae; genus Salvelinus; species Salvelinus namaycush. Next base: position 79,007,332 of record NC_052310.1, read on the forward strand.
TAGCAGTGTATGCCTAGGTTATTCTGGAAAAGAAACCCAACAACATGATATGGGGCATTATTTCATGTTCATAGAAAGAGGCGAGTGATAAGCAATGGTTTACCTCTGGACAATAATATTAGGAAGAACAGGGACCTCATGAAATGCATCACCACTTCTCTCAAATTGTTTTTCGGCGAGTGGTGGTTGTGAAGAAAAGGAGGCAGTCATTACATCTGTTTCATGTTCCGACTCTTCATCTAACACGTGTGGTTCTGATACAACACCAGCATGGGAGCCATTTGACAAAAATGTACTTAATGACTGTTCGGCAGTTGTTTTCTCGGGTTTTTTCTTTTTATCTCCTTTCGCCATTTCACGTGTTCATCCAGACGATGCAATTCCATAAACATACCATGCATCGCAACCGAGGCGCCTGTTGCTAAGGAGCTCGGTACGGAATCCTCAGTATGTCAAAAAGCCAAGTCTTTACACACTCACAAAGATTAATTGTTCTAATTAAAGTAGGTTTATGTACTGAAATGGTGTGAGAGCATTTGTGTTTTGATTCTTTTGTTGAAAGCGTACCTAAAATAGACAATCGAAAATAAATGTTTAGAAATACAAAAACTTTTTTTGAGTCAACATTAAAAAAAATATATATATATACACTGCTCCAAAAAATAAAGGTAACACTAAAATAACACATCCTAGATCTGAATGAATGAAATATTCTTATTAAATACTTTTTTCTTTACATAGTTGAATGTGCTGACAACAAAATCACACAAAAATGATCAATGGAAATCAAATTTATCAACCCATGGAGGTCTGGATTTGGAGTCACACTCAAAATTAAAGTGGAAAACCACACTACAGGCTGATCCAACTTTGATGTAATGTCCTTAAAACAAGTCAAAATGAGGCTCAGTAGTGTGTGTGGCCTCCACGTGCCTGTATGACCTCCCTACAACGCCTGGGCATGCTCCTGATGAGGTGGAGGATGGTCTCCTGAGGGATCTCCTCCCAGACCTGGACTAAAGCATCCGCCAACTCCTGGACAGTCTGTGGTGCAACGTGGTGTTGGTGGATGAGGCGAGACATGATGTCCCAGATGTGCTCAATTGGATTTAGGTCTGGGGAACGGGCGGGCCAGTCCATAGCATCAATGCCTTCCTCTTGCAGGAACTGCTGACACACTCCAGCCACATGAGGTCTAGCATTGTCTTGCATTAGGAGGAACCCAGGGCCAACCGCACCAGCATATGGTCTCACAAGGGGTCTGAGGATCTCATCTCGGTACCTAATGGCAGTCAGGCTACCTCTGGCGAGCACATGGAGGGCTGTGCGCCCCCCCAAAGAAATGCCACCCCACACCATGACTGACCCACCGCCAAACCGGTCATGCTGGAGGATGTTGCAGGCAGCAGAACGTTCTCCACGGCGTCTCCAGACTCTGTCACGTCTGTCACGTCTGTCACGTGCTCAGTGTGAACCTGCTTTCATCTGTGAAGAGCACAGGGCGCCAGTGGCGAATTTGCCAATCTTGGTGTTCTCTGGCAAATGCCAAAAGTCCTGCACGGTGTTGGGCTGTAAGCACAACCCCCACCTGTGGACGTCGGGCCCTCATACCACCCTCATGGAGTCTGTTTCTGACCGTTTGAGCAGACACATGCACATTTGTGGCCTGCTGGAGGTCATTTTGCAGGGCTCTGGCAGTGCTCCTCCTGCTCCTCCTTGCACAAAGGCGGAGGTAGCGGTCCTGCTGCTGGGTTGTTGCCCTCCTACGGCCTCCTCCACATCTCCTGATGTACTGGCCTGTCTCCTGGTAGCGCCTCCATGCTCTGGACACTACGCTGATAGACACAGCAAACCTTCTTGCCACAGCTCGCATTGATGTGCCATCCTGGATGAGCTGCACTACCTGAGCCACTTGTGTGGGTTGTAGACTCCGTCTCATGCTACCACTAGAGTGAAAGCACCGCCAGCATTCAAAAGTGACCAAAACATCAGCCAGGAAGCATAGGAACTGAGAAGTGGTCTGTGGTCACCACCTGCAGAACCACTCCTTTATTGGGGGTGTCTTGCTAATTGCCTATAATTTCCACCTGTTGTCTATTCCATTTGCACAACAGCATGTGAAATTTATTGTTAATCAGTGTTGCTTCCTAAGTGGACAGTTTGATTTCACAGAAGTGTGATTGACTTGGAGTTACATTGTGTTGTTTAAGTGTTCCCTTTATTTTTTTGAGCAGTGTATAACAGTGATTGATTTTACATAATGAGAGTTAGTCTTTTTTGTTGTTGTTGCTGAAATGCTACCTTAGTGTATTTTCAGAGATATAGGAGCAGGCCAAAACTGTTGAGAGGTATTCAGTTGAGCCGGTCCAACTGGGTTGATCAGTCATGAGATGAAGTTCAAGTTAGCAAGGTGTCTCATAGTGGGTCTGCCATGTGGACAGTTCCATGGCTGCTCTATCTCCCCCATATGACCACCAACTTCTTCATCTCACTGGTGCTCAAAGCTGTACCAATCATTACCTTACATGGGAGGAAGAGTACATAAACATCATGGTGACCAGAGCTAAAATGAAAATTCTAAAGGAAACATATCATTTTTGTATACCTGGAAAACTTGTGCAAAAGCACCAAACAAACATGTACACTTCAATCATTGCATAGTGTAACCGATGGGAAATGGCTAGCTAGTTAGCGGTGGTACGCGCTAATAGCGTTTCAATCGGTGACGTCACTCGCTTTGAGACCTTGAAGTAGTGGTTCCCCTTGCTCTGCAAGGGCCGCGGCTTTTGTGGAGCGATGGGAAACGATGCTTCGTGGGTGACTGTTGTTGATGTGTGCAGAGGGTCCCTGGTTCGCGCCCGGGTCGAGGGGACGGACTAAAGTTAAACTGTTACAATAACACACATTATAACTGGTGCATTTCTACTAGCACTTCTTATTTAGTGCTGAAATCCAACAGCTCTAATTTATCGCAAGTCATGGCCAACAAATCAATCACATCATAAATACATAAGACTCACCGACTTCCTGCAGGCCCTGGAGGCAAACATCTGCCTGACACGAGACTGCCGACACATAACCCCCGGGCTGTCAATCAACATGAAGATGAGCTCCTCGAGGTCCCTCAGACCAAATGTCCAGTTCTTACTTGTGGGCAGGGACACAAGCTTCACCCGCTCCATCACCTGAGCTGGAACACATAGCACAATGTAATTCAGAATCAGAAAACAGATAGGAGCAATACCCATGCATACTATTTTGAAATCTACTTTTTGGAGAGGTGCTATGCTAATTTCTTATGGCAGGGTATATTTTACCCCACTAAATATAGCAGTGAGTGAGCGTGTTGTATTCTATTTGACTTACCATCCGCATCTGAGGAAATCAAAGCCATTATTTTTTAAGATCTCAAGGTTCTCCATAAGAACGTTCTCGCTGACTGCCGTGAGCCTGAGGTGGAGATTCAGTGGACTGAAAACTTCATACATACAAACAAATTAAATACTTAACACAAAACTAGTACATTTTTAGTAACCATCTAAAATAATTGATGAATGTCAGTGATTCCTTACACGATGAGTCTCTGTTTTTGCAGTGCGGTGTGTTGTTGAAGCACTTCAAAGTTGTACTTCTCATCAGTGGCGTGCTGGAAGGTCAGAGGAGAGTTTAGTTATGAGTTTAGTTACGATGAAGCCCAGGTTAAACTGTCTCCATGTCCTAAATCTTCATGTCCTTAAAACTGTCTTTGCTGTGGGGATTACAGAGGGAACATTTCAACAGACTGCAGTATAATAACTTGATAATAATGACATTGTTATTTCAACTCTGAAAAAGGCAATGTGTACCTAAATCTTGGTTCAAAAATTTAATAAAAAATACATTAAATTGTGCCACTTTCTTTTTTTTCTTTTTTCTGGTCAGATATAGTGTTCAGGAAAAAATCTTGTCCTTACAATCAATCAACAAAAACAGCAGTTAAATTCCAACCTGGTCTTTCTTCAGCTCCTCCTTAGCACTCTGGTTCTCTCCAGGGCTGGTCTTGGCTCTGAAACATCTGTAGCACAGCCCATCTTCAGCCTTCTCTCTATGCTGTTCCTGCAGCCTCCTCACCCTCCCACTCAGCTACTGTACAGAGAACTGCAGTGGCACTGCCCTCTTCTGTACACAGACTGGTTCGTCCACCTTAGACCCAGAGGATCCCTCAGAGCCCGCTAAATGTGTGGTCTTCTGTACACAAACTGGGGCTTCCACCTTAGACCGAGAGGATCCCTCAGAGCCCGCTGAATGTGTGGTCTTCTGTACACAGACTGGGGCGTCCACCTTAGACCGAGAGGATCCCTCAGAGCCTGCTGAATGTGTGGTGTTGTTCTCTAAGAAACCACCATCCTCTAGTTAGGCCTTCTTGCGTTGGGACTGAGGCTCATCTCCTCAGATGTCTCCTCAGATGTGGTTCAATTTGCTGGTCAAAGTGCCAAACTGAGTTCCTTGTCCAAAGGTTCATCGAGCGCCTCGCTTTTTATACTGGGTTCGCTGTCAACTGTGATGTCTGGCGAGTTGAACCCTGTAGTAGCAGAGGCTCTCTGGGGTAGCTGTGGGGGAGCTGTGCTCCGACGGGACGCTCTTCTACCAGAGTCTAAGTCGCTGTCTGGCGTCTTTCCATACCTGAACCTTGTCCTTACAGGGCACCCTGATCTCCTTCCGCAAAACCTCTGTCTCTTTCTCCTGCAAATGAAGGGGTGAGGGCCTGTTTGGGTGTCTGGAGTAAATCCCTCTTGTCCGACTCAATAAAGAAAAATTATTTGTCCAATTCGAGGTGAGTAATCGCTGTTCTAATGTCCACAAGCTATTTTCGGTCATAAGAGACAGTAGCAGCAACATAATGTACAAAATAAGTTATAAACAATGCGAAAAAACTAACAAAATAGCATGGTTGGTTAAGAGCCCATAAAACGGCAGCCACCCCTCTGGCGCCATTATCATCAAACCTTGGGACTGACAGAAAACCTTGGGATTGAAGAAGGTGTCCCTTGAAACACATATATATTCACCTGTATAAATTAAGGATAAATAAATAAATGAATAACTGTTGGCATGAGAACAAGCAGCCAAAAAGTGTGCTTACTTACTGGTCACGGGGAAAGATGTATGGTTGAGGCTGATCTTGTTGACTCCAGTCTCGTACAGAGCTTCTCTTCCTGGAGGAATATTTGACCCTTGTCTGGAGTAGCGTTTACATCATCACACTCTAAGGCAACAGTAATGTTCAATGCAACAAATGGATGTCTTTTAAACGTGTGATATACTTCATTCATACGTTTGGAGACCTTAGGAGTATCACATGGACGATTGTTGATGTAAAATAACTGTCTGTGGCACTCCTTATGATACAATGCTCTGGCTAGCGCTGGTGCAGACGATCTGGGTGCATTTGCCTTCTCCTTCTCCTGTCTGGTTGGTGCAGGTGATACGAACCCCTGTAGAGATAATGCAGTAGGACTGGAGCACATGAATCATCTTGGTGTATTCCTGCACACATACAAAGAGAGAGCCCCATACTTTATGCATTCCCTGCACCAGTTCTGAAGAAAATCTAACTAGTAGAATCCAACCAGTTAAAGTAGTGTATTGTAATACTTTTTTTGAAGAACACACCCTAGTTGATCATGTTTGTCAGCTATATTCTTTCTGTTTGTTGAATCTGTTTAATCTGGTAGCACCATTTCACCAAATCAAATTTTGGGTACAAGGTGGCTAGCGGCTGACAAACGATATAGCTAGCCGTCATACAATTTATCAGCAAACAAGAAGTTGACCGAATTCAGTCATCGCAAGAAGTGCATTAAACCGCTTCGAACACACCGACTGTGTTTTTGCGTTTTGGTACACCAGAGGTACATTCATTTCCAATGGAACGCTGCATTTGCCTTGCAGCATTGCGTTGCAGAGGCAGTTGCAGTGCTGTCTGTGTGGTGCATACATTCGATTTATCGAACGTATGCATTAAATTGTATGTGTAGACTTGACAGAAAGTAGTAAAATGTGAATGTTGAATTTTTGTTGCACACATATCCAGTAAAAAAAAATGGAATTACATAATAAAAACAGTTTGATTGCATAATTTCTTTACATATTTTATTCATTTATTTGCCAAGTAGCACACATAAAAAAATATTGTGAGAGCCTATAATATAATTCCCCTCCAAAATGCATAGTTCTGGAGCAAAATGCAATAATATGTAGTCAAGATAGCAGAGAGTAGGCTCTTTCAACAATGAGACCGATGTTGATTTATTAATAATCTCAGGTGGTCCTAGATCTAGAGGTGCTTCCTCCATTTCATCATCTTCCATGGCTGCACTGGTGGTGGTCATACTTGTGGATGATGTAGAGGGTCTCACTGCACCGGTGGAGAATGTGGCAGAAGCGCCAAGGCTGCTGGCCTGAAGCTGCTGACCCAGACCTCTTCTTCTCTTTCTATACCCTTCTTCTCTTTCTATACCCTTCTCTCTCTGTCTCTAATACCTGTCCCTGAGTCCTCTCCACTTCCTCCTACAGTCTTCTTCTACATAGACATGAACATGATAAGCCAAACCATCACCTAGCATAACTATAGTTTTTAGATAGCTATCATGGACATGTCACCTACTATACACACAGACAAACAAGGTTATCTGACCAAATTATCAGGGGTACAGTAGTATCTACCATTTCTATTTATCTGACATACACACTCACACATGATTATTTGGGCAAGTTATCAGGGGTAGTAACTAGCATAATTTATATTACTATTTCTTTGTCACACACACACACACACACACACACACACACACACACACACACACACACACACACACACACACACACTATTGGCTAGGTTAGCAAGCTAGGTTAGCTAGCTAGCTAACTAGCCACATATAGCACAAGTGTAACAGTTTAACTTTACGCCCGTCCCCTCGCCCATACCCGGGCTCGAACCAGGGACCCTCTGCACACATCAACAACAGTCACCCACGAAGCGTCGTTACCCATCGCTCCACAAAAGCCACGGCCCTTGCAGAGCAAGGGGAACCACTACTTCAAGGTCTCAGAGCAAGTGACGTCACCGATTGAAAGGCTATTAGCGCGCACCACCGCTAACTAACTAGCCATTTCACATCCGTTACACTCACCCCCCTTTCGACCTCCTCCTTTTCCGCAGCAACCAGTGATCCGGGTCAACAGCATCAATGTAACAGTATAACATTAGACCGTCCCCTCGCCCCAACACGGGCGCGAACCAGGGACCCTCTGCACACATCAACAACAGTCACCCACGAAGCATAGTTACCCATCGCTCCACAAAAGCCGCAGGGGAACCACTACTTCAAGGTCTCAGAGCAAGTGACGTCACCGATTGAAAGGCTATTAGCGCGCACCACCGCTAACTAACTAGCCATTTCACATCCGTTACACAAGGCACCATTTTTTGTGTTTATGTCCCTGTAGCTGTCAGCAGTTGTGTCAAAAAGACACAGTTTTGAGGATACTGAACTTGATTCTCTCCTCCATGTGTCCAACCGCATGCGACCGTCTGCAAAAGATACCTGCATCAGTATAGTTGCATAGCTGCGCAAAATGTTATGCAGCATTGATGCCATTTCTCAGTCGGTGTGTTCGAAGCGTTAAAGTAGTCCTCCTCCTCCTCATGTTGACGCATGCATCTCTCCGGCTGCGCGCGCTTGTTTAGATTGGTCGCGAGTGATTCTGCGTAGAGCGCGCAAGTCTGCCACTCACCTTTGAAAAGAAAAGCCTGTGTCAGTCAGTGATGGGCTACGATGACGATACACAAGGTTGTAATTGTATGTCACCAATAAACATTTGTAGCGTTACATCGTCATCATTTGCAAGGATCACATGATAAGGAAACGAAATGAGATGAGATGCTACAGGGACTATCTGACGTGTCCCACAAAATAATAAAACGAACAAGGCCGAGTTAAATGTATTGCATAAATGGATAGAGTTACTAAATGTGATACAATCTCATCAATATATGATGATACAAAAGAAGTCAGACTTAATTGGTAAGCTTCTCACAGTGGACGTGAAATTATTCAACTGAATTTATGTTCAGCTCATGGTGTTTTAAGACAAGACTTCACTCCCTTCATGTGTGTATTGTTCGGCAATACTGACACTAGCCCGTATGGGACTATTCTGACGAGCTTTTGACGTGATTATTTTAGAATAACGTCTACCTTAATTAACTAGTTATGATTCATGCGGAATGGAAAATATTAACGCCTAAGTATTCTAAAAGTTAGGTCATATTTAATAGGTTAACAAGCTGAATCTTCCTAAATCGCCATGTTTAGCTCTCTGAACGGGCAACGAGGGGTAAGTTCAAGTAGCAGCAGCGTGATCAACTTCTTGATTCACCGAAATCTAACCACCACCACAACCGGACATGAGTGTAGTGTGTTTAATTTGACCACTAGTGAAGATGACGACGAGGTTATATTTGACAGTAAGTTGACAGACATTGTACAAATATGTTCATGCTAACTAGCTAGGCAGAATTGAGAAATCATGTGTGGGGCTGTGGGCGCAGTCGTCCTGTCAGCAAACCTCTCAACCTACCTGGACAGTTTTGGGGGCTGCTTTTGATCCACACCACCATCACATCACCATGGGGCAGATAGATAGCTAGTACATCACAGCTGTGGCTACATCCCTCCTCACATTTTTCACAAATAACTCATTTAGCTATGAGCAATCAGCTAAGTGAGAGATTTTTCTAGAATGTTGTTTATAGCCATGTCTTTCCTTCACTCCTATTGGTTGGTTGGCTTCATGACCAATTCTGCAGCCCTAAAAAGATAACCTTCTGAGTCATAACCCTCTGTTGATGCAACCAGATGCTAAAGGAGCTCCTTAAACTTGACCCTAAAAAACAACTGGGTCAGACGGTTTAGACCCTTTCTTCTTTATAATCGCCAAGCCTATCTCTGACCTTTTTAACCTGTCTCCTCTCTGGGGAGGTTCCCATTGCTCGGAAGGCAGCCACGGTTCATCCTTTATTTAAAGGGGGAGATCAAGCTGATCCTAACTGTTATAGGCCTATTTCTATTTTGCCCTATTTATCAAAAGTGTTGGAAAAACTTGTCAATAATCAACTGACTGGCTTTCTTGATGTCTATAGTATTCTCTCGGGTATGCAATCTGGTTTCCGCTCAGGTTATGGATGTGTCACTGCAACCTTAAAGGTCCCCAATGATGTCACCATTGCCCTTGATTCTAAGCAATATTGTGCTGCTATTTTTATTGACTTAGCCAAAGCTTTTGATACGGTAGACTATTCCATTCTTGTGGGCCGGCTAAGGAGCATTGGTGTCTCAGAGGGGTCTTTGGCCTGGTTTGCTAACTACCTCTCTCAAAGAGTGCAGTGTATAGTCAGAAAATCTGCTGCCTCAGCCACTGCCTGTCACCAAGGGACTACCCCAAGGCTCGATCCTAGGCCCCACGCGCTTCTCAATTTACATCAACAACATAGCTCAGGCAGTAGGAAGCTCTCTCATCCATTTATACACAGATGATACAGTTTTATACTCAGCTGGCACTTCTCCGGATGTTGTGTTAAACGCTCTACAACAAAGCTTTCTTAGTGTCCAACAAGCTTCCTCTGCCCTTAACCTTGTTCTGAACACCTCCAAAACAAAGGTCATGTGGTTTGGTAAGAAGAAGAATCACAGGTGTGATTACTACCTCAGAGGGTTTAGAGCTTGAGGTAGTCACCTCATACATGTACTTGGGAGTATGTCTAGACGGTACACTGTTCTTCTCTCAGCACATATCAAAGCTGCAGGCTAAAGTTGAATCTAGACTTGGTTTCCTCTATCGTAATCGCTCCTCTTTCACCCCAGCTGCCAAACTAACCCTGATTCAGATGATCATCCTACCCATGCTAGATTACGGAGACGTAATTTATAGATCGGCAGTAAAGGGTGCTCTCGAGCGGCTAGATGTTATTTACCATTCGGCCATCAGATTTGCCACCAATGCTCCTTATAGGACACATCACTGCACTCTATACTCTTCTTTAAACTGGTCGTCTCTGTATGCCCGTCGCAAGACCCACTGGTTGATGCTTATTTATAAAAGCCTCTTAGGCCTCACTCCCCCCTATCTGAGATACCTGCTGCAGCCCTCATCCTCCACATACAACACCTGTTCTGCCAGTCACATTCTGTTAAAGGTCCCCAAAGCGCACACATCCCTGTGTTGCTCGTCTTTTCAGTTTGCTGCAGCTAGCGACTGGAACGAGCTGCAACAAACACTCAAACTGGACAGTTTTATCTGAATCTCTTCATTCAAAGACCAAATCATGGACACTCTTACTGACAGTTGTGGCTGCTTTGCGTGATGTATTGTTGTCTCTACCTTCTTGCGCTTTGTGCTGTTGTCTGTGCCCAATAATGTTAAATCAAATCAGATTTTATTTGTCACATACACATGGTTAGCAGATGTTAATGCGAGTGTAGCGAAATGCTTTCGCTTCTGGTTCTGACATATCATATATACATATGATATGAGTAATGTAATGTATGTAAACACTATTAAAGTGGCATTATTTAAAGTGGCATTGTTTAAAGTGACTAGTAATCCATTTGTTAAAGTGGCCAGTGATTGGGTCTCCATGTAGGTAGCAGCCTCTCTGACACAACACTCCGAGTGTCCTCACCTCCTCCCTGTAGGCTGTCTCATCGTTGTTGGTAATCAAGCCCACTACTGTTGTGTCGTCTGCAAAATTGATGATTGAGTTGGAGGCGTGCATGGCCACGCAGTCGGGGGTGAACAGGTTGTACAGTAGGGGGCTGAGCACGCACCCTTGTGGGGTGTTGAGGGTCAGCGAGGTGGAGATGTTTCCTACCTTCACCACCTGGTGGCAGCCCGTCAGAAAGTCCAGGACCCAATTGCACAGGGCGGGGTACTATGGTGTTGAATGCTGAGCTGTAGTCAATGAACAGCATTCTTACATAGGTATTCCTCTTGTCCAGATGTGATTGTGCAGTGTCATGGCGATTGCATCGTCTGTGGACCTGTTAGGGCGGTATGCAAACTGAATTGGGTCTAGGGTGGCCGGTAAGGTGGAGGTAATATGATCCTTGACTAGTCTCTCAAAGCACTTCATGATGACAGAAGTGAGTGCTACGGGGCGGTAGTCATTTAGTTAATTTATCTTTGCCTTCTTGGGTACAGGAACAATGGTGGCCATCTTGAAGCATGTGGGGACAGCAGACTGGGATAGGGAGCGATTTAATATGTCCGTAAACACACCAGCCAGCTGGTCTGCGCATGCTCTGAGGACATGGCTAGGGATGCTGTCTGGGCCAGCAGCCTTGCGAGACCACCATCACGTTTAGCGAGACCACCATCGCGTTTAAAGGTTTTACTCACAGAAGGGGGGGGGGGGGGGGGGTGGCAGTTCTTGTTAGCGGGCCGCGATGGTGGCACTGTATTATCCTCAAAGCAGGCAAAGAAGGTCTTTAGTTTGTTGTTTGGAAGCGTGATGTCTGTGACGTGACTGGTTTTCTTTTTGTAGTCCGTGATTTCCTGTAGACCCTGCCACATATGTCTCGTGTCTGAGGGTTAGGGTTAGGGTTAGCCTTTGAATTGTGACTCCACTTTGTCCCTGTACTGACATTTTGCTTGTTTGATTGCCTTGCGGAGGGAATAACTACACTGTTTATATTCAGCCATATTCCCAGACCTCTTTCCATGGTTAAATGCGGTGGTTCACGCTTTCAGTTTTGAGCGAATGCCGCCATCCATCCACAGTTTTTGGTTAGGGTAGGTTTTAATAGTCACAGTGGGTACAATATCTCCAATGCACTTCCTTATAAATTCACTCAGAGCCAGCGTATAGGTCAATGTTATTCTGTGAGGCTGACCGGAACATATCCCAGTCCGCGTGGTCAAAACAATCTTGAAGCGTAGATTCCGATTGGTCAGACCAGTGTTGAATGGTTCTAGTCACTGGACATCCTGTTTGAGTTTCTGCCTATTGTGGCAGACCAGGGGGTTTGGTCAAGACGTTTACATAGATCAGACACGGACAGAGTATGATTAGCTCGGTTTCAAGGGTGTTTATTTAAATAATAAATCAAAAGAAAAGGATAGGTCTCCCCCATGAGACACTCTCTGGGATACCGTCTTTTGGGCTCCGGGTTTGCTGTAATCCTGTCGGGCACAAAAACTGAACTCCCTCCTTTTAGCTCGGGAACCGTCTCCAACTATACGGAAGTCACCTTTCTTCCCCCAGTCCCTCTCCTTGTGTGCTGCCCTTCTGGCAGCTTTATGGGACTCATACAGCTGTTGAGCAATCAGCCCTTGATTACCCACCAACCACAATCAGCCTCAATTAGTCCTAGCTGGAGGGCCCGTCGAGACCTGGCACGTCCAGCAGAGGGAGCCATCACCTCGTGAGGTCGACTCCGTCTGCCACCAGGCCTCGACGAGTCTCTCCCTGGTGGCTGACCTGCTGTACGCCACATTATACATTAAGATGGTAGGAGCAAGATGGCATCGTGGTCGGATTTGCTGAAGAGTCGGCGGGGGAGGGCTTTGTATGCATCGCAAAAGTTAGAGTAGCAGTGGTCGAGTGTATTACCCCTGCGCGTAGTGCAATCAATATGCTGATAGAATTTAGGTAGCCTTGTTCTCAAATTTGATTTGTTAAAATCCCCAGCTACAATAAATGCAGCCTCGGGATATATTGTTTACAGTTTACATAGAGTCCAGTGAAGTTCCTTTAGGGACATCTTGGTGTCTGCATGAGGGGAATGTACACAGCTGTGACGATAACTGACAAGAATTCTCTTGGAAGGTAATATGGCCGGCATTTGATTGTGAGGAATTCTAGGTCGGGTGAGCAGAAGGACCTGAGTTCCTGTATGTTGTCATGATTACACCATGAGTCATTAATCATGAAGCATACACCCCTACCTTTCCTCTTCCCAGAGAGGTGTTTATCTCTGTCGGCGCGATGCATGGAGAAGCCCGGTGGCTGAACTGATTCCGACAACATATCCCGAGAGAGACATTTTTCCGTGAAACAGAATGTTATAATCTCTGATGTCTCTCTGGAAGGCAAACCTTGCTCGAATTTCGTCTACCTTGTTGTCAAGAGACTAGACATTGGCGAGTAGTATACTCGGGAGCGGTGGGTGATGTGCACGTCTACGGAGCCTGACCAGGAGGCCACTCTGTCTGCCCTTTCTGCGGCACCGTTGTCTTGGGTCGGCTTCTGGGATTAGATCCATTGTCCTGGGTGGTGGTCCAAACAGAGGATTCACTTCGGGAAAGTTGTATTCCTGGTCGTAATGTTGGTAAGTTGACGTCGCTCTTAAATCCAATAGTTCTTCCCGGCTGTATGTAATAAGGCTTAAGATTTCCTGGGGTAACAATGTAAGAAAGAATGCATAAAAAAAACAAAATACCTCATAGTTTCCTAAGGACTCGAAGCGAGGCGACCGTCTCTGTCGGCGTCATCTTGTTGGACAAGATACCATGTTGTGCTGCTGCCGTGTTGTGTTGCTACCATGTTGTGTTGTCATGTGTTGCTGCCATACTATGTTGTTGTCTTAGTTCTCTCTTTATGTAGTGTTGTTGTCTCTCTTGTCGTGATGTGTGTTTTTGTCCTATTTTTATTTCATTTATTTATATTTTTAATCCCAGCCCCCGTACCCGCAGGAGGCCTTTTTGGTAGGCCGTCATTGTGAAGAAGAATTTGCTCTTAACTGACTTGCCTAGTTAAATAAAGGTTAAGGTTAAAAAACAACAACACAAAAACAGTGGACATGTTTCCCATTACAGTTCAGTACTAGATACTGATGGCAGACAGTCAATTTAACATCAAGGATATGACATACAGTACCAGTCAAAAGTTTGGACATACCTACTCATTCAAGGGTTTTTCTTTATTTTACTATTTTCTACATTGTAGAATACTAGTGAAGACATCAACTATGAAATAACACATATGGAATCATTTAGTAACCAAAAAAGTGTTAAGCAAATCAAAATACATTTTATATTTGAGATTCTTCAAAGTAGCCACCCTTTGCCTTGATGACAGCTTTGCACACTCTTGGCATTCTCTCAACCAGCTTCACCTGGAATGCTTTTCCAACAGTCTTGAAGGAGTTCCCACAAATGCTGAGCACTTGTTGGCTGCTTTTCTTTCACTTTGCGGTCCAACTCATCCCAACCATCTCAATTGGGTTGAGGTCTTGTGATTGTGGAGGCCAGGTCATCTGATGCAGCACTCCATCACTCTCCTTGGTCAGATAGCCCTTACACATCCTGGAGGTGTGTTGGGTCATTGTCTTGTTGAAAAACAAATGATAGTCCCACTAAGCGCAATCCAGATGGGATGGTGTACCGCTGCAGAATGCTGTGGTAGTTATGCTGGTTAAGTGTGCCTTGAATTCTAAATAAATCACAGACAGTGTCACCAGTAAAGCACCATCACACCTCCTCGTCCATGCTTCATGGTGGGAGCCACACATGCGGAGATCATCCGTTCACCTACTCTGCGTCTCATAAGACACGGCGGTTGAAACCAAAAATATCATCAGACCAAAGGACAGATTTCCACCGGTCTAATGTCCATTGATCGTGTTTCTTGGTCCAAGCAAGTCTCTTCTTCTTATTGGTGTCCTTTATTAGTGGTTTCTTTGCAGCAATTTGACCATGAAGGCTTGATTCACACAGTCTCCTCTAAACAGTTGATGCTGTCTGTTACTTGAACTCTGTGAAGCATTTATTTGGGCTGCAATCTGAAGTGCAGTGAACTTATCCTCTGCAGCAGAGGTGACTCTGGGTCTTGTTTTCCTGTGGTGGTCCTCATGAGAGCCAGTTTCATCATAGCGCTTGTTGGTTTTTGCGACTGAACTTGAAAGCTCTTGAAATTTCCAGATTGACTGACCTTCATGTCTTAAAGTAATGATGGACTAACTTGGTCTTTTACCAAATAGAGCTGTCTTCTGTATACCACCCCTACCTTGTCACAACACAACTGATTGGCTCAAATGCATTAAGAAGGAAAGAAAATCCACAAATGAACTTTTAACCAGGCACACCTGTTAATTGAAATGCATTCCAGGTGACTACCTCATGAAGCTGGTTGAGAGTGCCTAGAGTGTTCAAAGCTGTCATCAAGGCAAAGGGTGGCTACTTTGAAGAATCTCAAATATAAAATATATTTTGATTTGTTTAACACTTTTCTGGTTACTACATGATTCCCTATGTGTTATTTCATAGTTTTGATGTCTTCACTATTATTCTACAATGTAGAAAATAGTAAAATAAAGGAAAAACCCTTGAATGAGTAGGTGTGTCCAAACTTTTGACTGGTACTGTACATAAACTGTTGCCAAATCCAATGAGTACAGTATAAACCAACAGTCGTCATACACAAATATGAGATTACATTACATACTGTTTTTGGCATGTTTCTCACACCTCTTCTTCCCTTATATTTTCCTCCGTGTTAGCGACCTTGGGTGGAGGGACCTGTGTGTACTGTTGTAGACAGATAAGCCTTACCACTGAGCACACCCCAGCATGCATAAACATGATGGGCTGGCTGACTTTGAAGTGGTTAGGTTAATCTTGCATTAGTGTTGGAAGTTTTTCATATTGAGCTAATATCACACATACCGTTAGACAAAATGGACCTAGGGGAGAAAGAAATTGCAGCGCTAATTGCCAAAGTTATTGCCGAAGGTAAGATACATTTGCTCTTTCAACTGTTAACTATAAATCTTATTTTCTTCATAAAAGCAGTACTAAAGTAATCACACACATGTTGGTGATTTATTTGTTATGCAATTTTGGCAATCTGGCTACAGGAAGTTTTGAAGGGGGCTGTTCGCCATTGAGACACATAACTTTGCTTTTTTCCATTTATTACATAATCGATAATCTTGTTACAAACACGTACCACTCACTTCTCTGTCCTGTTTCTCATTCTCATCTATGTAAACACAGCGTCCGACTCGGATAACAACTGTGAGGTTCTGATAGCTGGCAAGCAGTACCTGTCCATCCAGGAGTTTGCCTCAGCCATCCCCAACCACCTTCTGCTTGGGTCCCTGCTGGAACACCTGTGCTTTGTCTACGAGAGCGACCCTACCCGCTCACGTATGCTGTTCAAAGGTACAGAGGATCAACTAAACTCTTTCTCGGTCAATAGAACATTAACATTATCTGGTTGTTGTGTAGAGGGAGGTTAGCATATGATTATTTTAAAACATCACTGACTTATGTAAAAATATTGTTTTGTGTGAAAAATCATTAGAAGAAAAAAAGAACTTGTGAACAACAAACACTACAGTGAATAACTTCCTGTTCTGTGCCGTCCTCTACAGTCATTGGTCAGCGTTTAGCAGCGATGAACCTCCTCTCCCCATTGGCCATCAGTGATGAGTTCAGTTCAGTCAGACTCCAACACAACAGAGCCTTCATTGAACTACTGGATGCTGCCAGCACCTCCCTGTTCCCACAGGTAACACTTGATGTGGCCATTTAGTGATAATGTAATGCGGGACATGCATGGTCAAGTTTCTTGTTTATCATTGATGTTCACTTACTGACCAGTTTTTTTCCTGCCATTTCAGGGTCAAAGATTATGTAATACAGACAGCCAGAGCCGTACACTAAGGTAAGATTAGTACAGAAAAAAAATGGCACTTGTCTTTTGCTACTAGCGTTGACTTTGCCGACAAATACTTTGTTGAGGGAAAATGTACTTGATACGATTGTGATATGTTGTTGTCTCACCTAGCTATCTTAAGATGAATGCACTAATTGTAAGTTGCTCTGGATAAGAGCGTCTGCTAAATGATTAAAATGTAAAAATAAATTAAATGTACTGCTGTGTATGTTGCATTGTGAGAGGATTTTGAGGATCTGTCCTCCTCTCACCGTAGACCAACAGAGGGTCTGTTCCAGGCACAGACATCTCGCTACCTCAGCGAGTTTGAAGAGCTCTCTAGACTTGGAAAAGGATCCTATGGCAAAGTCTTTAAGGTACTGTCTAGTCAAAATAAAAATGATACCAATGCATTAATATAACCTACAGTGGAATAATTTCCCCCTCCTTCGTTTTGGTCATGTGCTTTCCAGGTAACAAACAAGCTGGATGGCCAGAAGTATGCTGTGAAGAAAATTCTCATCAAGAATGTTTCACGGGAAGACTGCATGAAGGTATGTTATATATACACAATTCATTTAAAATGTATTGAGTTTTAATGATCCAAAAATGCAGTATACTTCAGTGCAGTATTCGATAACGGACACAAGTGAGTTTATCATTGAGTATTTTCCTGTCTTTGTTTCAGGTTCTGAGAGAAGTGAAAGTGTTATCCAGTCTTCAGCACGTCAATGTAGTGGGCTACCACACTGCCTGGATGGAGCATGTTGCACCTGCTTTTATCAGTGACTTCCGTTACTTCTCTCCTCTGACGTGTTCGAAATTCAAATGATTTCATTTATTCATAGCTAACCTCTCTTCATTATTGTTGTTTTTTCATTTACATTTCTCTATTTCAGACCCTGCATCAATACTCCCAGCACTGGAAACGCCTGCGCTGCCAGAACGGTACCATTATTATCTCATATAACTGAATTATAAGACCAGTTATGATTGAATATCATATTAGATTCTGAAACATGTATTTTCCCACTCTCACAGCACTGAGGAGAGTGCCGGCAGTAGCAACAGCTCCTCAATAGTCTTTGAGAGCTCAGATCACTCGAAGGAGCCAGTGGCCATTGCAGAAGTACCAGAGATCCTCCGAGTGAAAGCCCTGGCCCCTAAAGAGGAGAAGAGCACGCAGGCGGTGTGTCCTAAAACCATGCGCCACACCCGTGTCTCAGAGAACTTTGTCCCCTGTGTGTTCCTGGGACGGCGTGGCCTGACACCCGACGGTTGCCCTGTGGTCAGCTGGGATGGCTCGGCCCTGTCAGGGGAGGCCTCAGGAACCAGGAACAGGATGGAGCTGAACAACAACTCCTACATCGACGTGGGGAGCGAGGAATGGGACACAAAATGCCCCACCAAGGAGGTATTGATACTGTGTAACCTGTATAATGTAGCTCAGTAGGGCCTCTTATCCTGTTGTTTTAACACAATCCTCTAACCTTCCAACTCTGACATCTACAAATGTCCCCTGTATATACACTACCAGTCAAACGTTTTAGAACACCTACTCATTCAAGGGTTTATCTTTATTTTTTACTGTTTTCTACATTGTAGAATAATAGTGAAGACATCCAAAATATGAAATAACACATAGGGAATC
The DNA here is from genome assembly GCF_016432855.1 of Salvelinus namaycush. Taxonomy (NCBI): domain Eukaryota; kingdom Metazoa; phylum Chordata; class Actinopteri; order Salmoniformes; family Salmonidae; genus Salvelinus; species Salvelinus namaycush. The sequence continues at coordinate 79,025,682 of NC_052310.1, forward strand.
ATGTAGTAACCAAAAAAGTGTTAAACAAATCAAAATATATTTTATGTTTGAGATTCTTCAAAGTAGCCACCCTTTGCCTTGATGACAGCTTTGCACACTCTTGGCATTCTCTCAACCAGCTTCAACTGGAATGCTTTTCCAACAGTCTTCAAGGACTTCCCACATATGCTGAGCATAACATATCACTCTGCGGTCCGACTCATCCAAAACCATCTCAATTGGGTTGAGGTCGGGGTATTGTGGAGGGCAGGTCATCTGATACAGCACTCCATCACTCTCCTTCTTGGTAAAATAGCCCTTATAGACCCTGGAGGTGTTTTGGGTCATTGTCCTGTTGAAAAACAAATGATAGTCCCATTAAGCCAAAACCAGATGGGATGGCGTATCGCTGCAGAATTCTGTGGTAGCCATGCTGGTTAAGTGTGCCTTGAGTTCTAAATAAATCACAGACAGTGTCACCAGCAAAGCACCCCCACACCACCACCCCTCCTACATGCTTTATGGTGGAAAATACACATGCGGAGATCATCCGTTCACCCACACCGCGTCTCACAAAGAACCAAAAATCTCAAATTTGGACTCATCAGACCAAAGGACAAATTTCTACCGGTCTAATGTCCATTGCTCGTGTTTCTTGGCCCAAGCAAGTCTTCTTCTTATTGGTGTCCTTTAGTATTGTTTTTTTTGCAGCAATTCGACCATGAAGGCCTGATTCACACAGTCTCCTCTGAACAGTTGATGTTGAGATGTGCATGTTACTTGAACTCTGAAGCATTTATTTGCGTTGCAATTTCTGAGGCTGGTAACTCTAATGAACTTATCCTCTGCAGCAGAGGTATCTGGGTCTTCCATTCTTGTGAGAGCCAGTTTCATCATAGCGCTTGAGGGTTTTTGCGACTGCACTTTCTTGAAATGTTCCATATTGACTGACCTTCATGTCTTAAAGTAATGATGGACTGTCGTTTCTCTTTGCTTATTTGAGCTGGTCTTGACATAATATGGACTTGGTCTTTTACCAAATAGGGCTATCTTATGTATACTAACCCTACCTTGTCACAACACAACTGATTGGCTCAAACACATTAAGAAGGAAATAAATTCCGCAAATGAACTTTTAACAAGGCACACCTGTTAATTGAAATGCATTCCAGGTGACTATCTCATGAAGCTGGTTGAGAGAATGCCAAGAGTGTGCAAAGCTGTCATTAAGGCAAAGGGTGGCTATTTGAAGAATCTCAAATATAGAATATTTTTTTATTTGTTTAACACTTTTTGGGTTACTATGTGATTCCATATGTGTTATTTCATAGTTTTGTTGTCTTCACTTATTCTACAATGTAGGAAATAATAAAAATAAAGATAAACCCTTTAATGAGTAGGTGTTCTAAAACTTTTGACTGGTAGTGTATAGATTCCCTTTTTGTCAAACTCTGATTTTATTGGACACTATTCTATGGCTACCTCAGGTGCAGTTCCACCTCATGCTGTATATTCAGATGCAGTTGTGTGAACGTTCACTCAAAGACTGGATCTCAGAGAGAACCACCGAACACATCTCACAAAGTGAGCATATATAACTTGCACAATAAGATACACCCCTTTGTTGCTTTCACTCTTCATTCAACATTATCAATGTTTTGATTACGTTTATATTATGCAGAATTTGTTAATGAGTATGTTTTGGCTTTTCTTTTACAGATCCTTACGGGTCTGTGGACACGAAACAAACCCTTAGCATTCTACATAAAATACTTGAAGGAGTGGAATACATTCACTCTAGAAGTATCATGCACAGAGACCTGAAGGTATGTTCTTTACAAGTGTATATTATTTAAGTGTATATTTAATTTCACAAGAATAGAAGTGCACCATCAAATGGTCACAAAGGAGGTTTTGCCTCTGAGGTAGATCACATGAGGTAATGTGTGTTAAAATGTAAAAGTAACATGCTTTCACCTTAATGGACAGGGGGAGTTAGACTCTTTGAGGCATGGTGAAGTCCTCCATATTGGGAAAGCGGGGGAACCGAGGTGGGATTTCATCACCCTCCTTAACAAACGTGACATAGCTGGTCCTTCTGGTCGAAGAACTCTGGGAGCATTAAAGAGCTGTTGGTCAGGCAGTAGGTCACGACGAGCAGCTTCCCCAGCAGAGAGGTGTGCCTCAGGTTGAGCTTCTGCTCCAGGAACAGGAAGAGGCAGTACTCCCCTGCAGTGGTCAGTCAGCTGGTTGACGTTGGCTCCATACTTCAGGAGGAGCTCCAACACGGCCTTGTGGCCCTCGCTACAGGCCTCATGCAGGGCCATGTGCCCGGCATGGTTCACTGTGTTTGGGTCAGCCCCCTGGTCCAGCAGCTCAAGGGTACAGCTCAGGTCCACTCCCAGGGCCTTCACTGGCTTGTTGGATGCCACCAGGTCAGCCAGGTTGAGGGTGCTGTTCCCCGACTTATTCATCACCTTCAAAGCAAACTTTATTAAAAATGTGCATTTATAAACATGCATGCTTTCACCAGAAACAACAGCAGAAGCCCAGTGGCTAGGAAAAACTCCTTAGAAAAGAAGAAACCTAGAGAGGAACCAGGCTCTGAGGAATGTCCAGCCCTCTTCTGGCTGTGCTGGGTGGAGATTATAAGAGTACATGGCCATTTAAGGCCAGATTGTTTGAACATCAAGAACATTTAAAAAAACATATTTAACCTTTATTTAACTAGGCAAGTCAGTTAAGAACAAATTCTTATTTACAATGACGGCCTAGAAACAGTGGGTTAACTGCCTTGTTCAGGGGCAAAACGACAGATTTTTACCTTGTCAGCGCGGGGATTCGGTCTAGCAACTTTTCGGTTACTGGCCCTCTAACCACTAGGCTACCTGCTGCCCCACAGCTAAAATAAGCAGCAAAAAATATATACACTGCTCAAAAAAATAAAGGGAACACTAAAATAACACATCCTAGATCTGAATGAATGAAATATTCTTATTAAATACTTTTTTCTTTACATAGTTGAATGTGCTGACAACAAAATCACACAAATTATCAATGGAAATCAAATTTATCAACCCATGGAGGTCTGGATTTGGAGTCACACTCAAAATTAAAGTGGAAAACCACACTACAGGCTGATCCAACTTTGATGTAATGTCCTTAAAACAAGTCAAAATGAGGCTCAGTAGTGTGTGTGGCCTCCACGTGCCTGTATGACCTCCCTACAATGCCTGGGCATGCTCCTGATGAGGTGGCGGATGGTCTCCTGAGGGATCTCCTCCCAGACCTGGACTAAAGCATCCGCCAACTCCTGGACAGTCTGTGGTGCAACGTGGCGTTGGTGGATGGAGCAAGACATGATGTCCCAGATGTGCTCAATTGGATTCAGGTCTGGGGAACGGGCGGGCCAGTCCATAGCATCAATGCCTTCCTCTTGCAGGAACTGCTGACACACTCCAGCCACATGAGGTCTAGCATTGTCTTGCATTAGGAGGAACCCAGGGCCAACCGCACCAGCATATGGTCTCACAAGGGGTCTGAGGATCTAATCTCGGTACCTAATGGCAGTCAGGCTACCTCTGGCGAGCACATGGAGGGCTGTGCGGCCCCCCAAAGAAATGCCACCCCACACCATGACTGACCCACCGCCAAACCGGTCATGCTGGAGGATGTTGCAGGCAGCAGAACGTTCTCCACGGCGTCTCCAGACTCTGTCACGTCTGTCACGTGCTCAGTGTGAACCTGCTTTCATCTGTGAAGAGCACAGGGCGTCAGTGGCGAATTTGCCACTCTTGGTGTTCTCTGGCAAATGCCAAACGTCCTGCACGGTGTTGGGCTGTAAGCACAACCCCCACCTGTGGACGTCGGGCCCTCATACCACCCTCATGGAGTCTGTTTCTGACTGTTTGAGCAGACACATGCACATTTGTGGCCTGCTGGAGGTCATTTTGCAGGGCTCTGGCAGTGCTCCTCCTTGCACAAAGGCGGAGGTAGCGGTCCTGCTGCTGGGTTGTTGCCCTCCTACGGCCTCCTCCACGTCTCCTGATGTACTGGCCTGTCTCCTGGTAGCGCCTCCATGCTCTGGACACTACGCTGACAGACACAGCAAACCTTCTTGCCACAGCTCGCATTGATGTGCCATCCTGGATGAGCTGCACTACCTGAGCCACTTGTGTGGGTTGTAGACTCCGTCTCATGCTACCACTAGAGTGAAAGCACCGCCAGCATTCAAACGTGACCAAAACATCAGCCAGGAAGCATAGGAACTGAGAAGTGGTCTGTGGTCACCACCTGCAGAACCACTCCTTTATTGGGGGTGTCTTGCTAATTGCCTATAATTTCCACCTGTTGTCTATTCCATTTGCACAACAGCATGTGAAATTTATTGTCAATCAGTGTTGCTTCCTAAGTGGACAGTTTGATTTCACAGAAGTGTGATTGACTTGGAGTTACATTGTGTTGTTTAAGTGTTCCCTTTATTCTTTTGAGTAGTGTATATATAAATAAATCCAAAACTGACAATAACATCAGTGTCTACAGGCAACTTCATCATGCTTTGAGTTTAAGCTTGATAATTATCTTTTTTTTTTCTTCTCAACATAGTGATGGAACAATTTTAGAGGTTTCTTCAAATGATCAATTAACCAACCAACCAATATATCTATCAATAAACCAATCAACCAAATCATTGACCTCTGCGTTGATGTTGACTCAGTTGTTGCAGAGCACCCTGTGGCACTTTACAAACCATAATATAACTGCCTCAATGGGCACTTTGGAAATCAAGCTAACTAAGTAATGTGGCTATTATGCATCAGTTACAGTGGCTTGCGAATGTATTCACCCCCTTGGCATTTTTACTATTTTGTTGCCTTACAACCTGGAATTAAAATTGATTTTTGGGGGGGTTTGTATCATTTGATTTACACAACATGCTTACCACTTTGAAGATGCAAAATATTTTTTATTGTGAAACAAACAACAAATAACACACAAACTGAAAACTTGAGCGTGCATAACTATTCACCCCCCCAAAGTCAATAATTTGTAGAGCCACCTTTTGCAGCAATTACAACTGCATGTTTCTTGGGGTTTGTCTCTATAAGCTTGGCACATCTAGCCACTGGGATTTTTGCCCATTCTTCAAGACAAAACTGCTCCAGCTCCTTCAAGTTGGATGGGTTCTGCTGGTGTACAGCAATCTTTAAGTCATACCACAGATTCTTAATTGGATTGAGGTCTGGGCTTTGACTAGGCCATTCCAAGACATTTAAATGTTTCCCCTTAAACCACACAAGTGTTGCTTTAGCAGTATGCTTAGGGACATTGTCCTGCTGGAAGGTGAACCTCCGTCCCAGTCTCAAATCTCTGGAAGACTGAAACATGTTTCCCTCAAATGTCCCTGCATTTAGTGCCATCCATCATTCCTTAAATTCTTACCAGTTTCCCAGTCCCTGTGATGGAAAAACATCCCCACAGCATGATGCTGCCACCACCATGCTTCACTGTGAGGATGGGGTGATGAGAGGTGTTGGGTTTGCACCGAACATAGCGTTTTCCTTGATGGCCAAAAAGCTAAATTTTAGTCTCATCTGACCAGAGTACCTTCTTCCATATGTTTGGGGAGTCTCCCACATGCCTTTTGGCGAACACCAAACGTGTTTGCTTATTTTTTTTCTTTTAAGCAATGGCTTTTTTCTGGTCACTCTTCCATAAAGCCCAGCTCTGTGGAGTGTATGGCTTAAAGTGGTCCTATGGACAGATACTCCAATCTCCGCTGTGGAGCTTTGCAGCTCCTTCAGGGTCATCTTTGGTCTCTTTGTTGCCTCTCTGATTAATGCCCTTCTTGCCTGGTCCGTGAGTTTTGGTGGGCGGCCCTCTCTTGGCAGGTTTGTTGTGATGCCATATTCTTTCAATTATTTTAATAATGGATTTAATGGTGCTCCGTGGGATGTTCAAAGTTTCAGATATTTTTTTATAAACCAACCCTGATCTGTACTTCTCCACAACTTTGTCCCTGACCTGTTTGGAGAGCTCCTTGGTCTTCATAGTGCCGCTTGCTTGGTGGTGGCCCTTGCTTAGTTGTGTTGCAGATTCTGGGGCCTTTCAGAACAGGTGTATATATACTGAGATCATGTGACACTTAGATTGCACACAGGTGGACTTTATTTAACTAATTATGTGACTTCTGAAGGTAATTGGTTGCACCAGATCTTATTTAGGGGCTTCATAGCAAAGGGTGAATACAGATGCACCCACCACTTTTCAGATTTTTTCATTTCACTTCACCAATTTGGTCTATTTTGTGTATGTCCATTACATGAAATCCAAATAAAAATCAATTTAAATTACAGGTTGTAATGCAACAAAATAGAAAAAAAACTCCAAGGGGGTGAATACTTTTGCAAGTCATTGTATATCTACAGAAGATGGATTTTGCTTCTGTTTCCTGTTAGTGTTTGTTTAATAACCTACTGATTCCGTGAACACCAAGCCTCATGCAATGGCAAAATGTCGGATTCGGCAGTTTTTAATCTTTGCTCTGCTGTAATAAAGGCTTTACTATTTTTTTTCCGTTAGAACAGGCTGGTATTACTTAATTATTTAGTGTTGGTTACAACTGTTCCAAACAGGCAGATAAATAATATTGTAATCTAACAGCACCTGTTTGCCACACATAATATGCACGCAGCTCTCGCTCCTATACACTCCTTTTTATTGATCTCCTTCTGATTGTTATTATTATGATCATCATTATAATAATAAGTAATGTCGTTATCATTAGTAGGCTTAGCTTTGTATAACCACCATCAAGCTGTGGGCCAAAGAGCGCATCCTGTTTAGTCTTAATACCGTAACTTACTTAGGCCTATATTTCAATATATAGGCTACTGTATCATTCATTTGTTCATTTGTTCATGCCATCACACAGCATACGAAACATTCATGCTTTGAAATGCAATCAAGCATTTTAGTTTTAAAATTAAATAAGAAAAAGTGAGCTTTGAATAATTATCCGAAACAATAAATAAACCACAATTCATGAATGCATGCAACTGTTTTTAGTCTGCTGTAATAAAGGCTTTATATTATATATTTTTTCCCCGTTAGAACAGACTCTCTGGTACACCCATTTCCAAATCATAATATTGTAATCTAACCGCAACTGTTTGGCGCACACAATACTCACGCAACGCTTGCTCCTATACCCTCCTTTTTCTTGATTTCCAATAGTTTCCACAACTAAGTGAAATGTCTTCCAAAGATCTAACTTCCCCTATCCCTCCTGAACAACCTGTAAACATTGTCCCGTTTTGAGTTTCTTTTTCACGTCCTCCGCATCCATTTTGCTATTGACATTACTGCGTTCAGAGTTTGTTATAACCAATTTATTGATGTGATTATGATAATCTATAGGTCAGGCCCTATTGGTCACATGCATGTGATGCATACATGTGTCACTTAAAGAAAGGGTTGAGGGAAGAGGGAATCTTTTTCCTAAACAAATAAGGGATTTCGGTAACAGAACTTTTCAGTCAGAAACAAGTAAGAAACTAAATGGCTGAAATGTTGCTGCTTCAGCACGGACAGCGCAATTAACACTTGCTGTGCTGTGGTGCCTTTTCGCTGCAGTAGGTAGGAGAGCGAGACAATGTGCGCCAGTCACACAGGCACTCACTGTCATTTTTTTTAACACAGTATGACCATCGGGCTCTTTCTTGAGTAATTTGTGTGTCTTAATTATTTAATCAAATGTGTGCTTAAAGCATCAGACAAGCTCAGTTTTTATATGTAGTTGGTTTTATTCAAACACATAGGTTGTGTCTGTCCTATATATGGAAAAATAAGTTTAAACATTTCAGTTTACGTTCGTTTCGTAGAAGATCCTACTCAAGCGTTTGTCGCTTTGCTTTACAAATCAGTGTTTTACAAACTAGGGGTCGTTTTTAAAATGGGGTCCCGAGAGGAGAAACTCCTAAAAATAAGATTTGAAAAATTGCGCTTGGTTCATAGTTTCCGGGGTTATGTCTGTAACCTCCAGTAGACGCTAGATGCAGTTGTAGTAAACAGAACGTTTTTTGTTTTCTTCCTACCAATGTGGCTCTATCTTTTTAATGGTTCAAACTACAACATTTTATGACCCCATCACTGAAAGATAAGACTCTCAGAAACACGTGTATATATCTTGTTTCCCTCTACAATTTTTTACAAGTCTCCTTAGAACAGAATGGACAAGACCAGGCGCTATATCAGACTGGGGGAAAAGATCATCTTTGATGATGTTCGATTCTACACAGAAGATCATAAAAAAGTATTGCCTGAGGATCTTCTGAATTTCCCAATACCTTTCTGATGCATTTCAGCAGGGGCACAACTTTCACTGGGGACATGTCCCTCCCACCCCCACATTCTGAAATAAAAATGTTGTCCTCCCTAGTTTTATCCTTGGAATGTGATACAAAATGATACAAAATTAGGCAATGGTGTGCTTTAGGACCATGCGGACGCCTCCGAGCGTCTGTTTTGGAGTGTTTATCCGACTTCTAAAACCAAAATTGCGCCCATGCATTTGTCACTTCAAACCATACTTTGAGTTGTAATTACTGTCAAAAGGACTGTCTGACTGATTTGTAATAGACTTTCATAGCCCCAATTAAAAAAGTAAACATTGGCTGTTGATTACATCACTTTTTTTACATGGTGGGGTTACACATTTTTTTTAAATATCAAAATGGGGTCGCGGGCCAAAAATGGTTGGGAACCCCTACTCTACGTTATTGAAAAGTTGCATGTTTGGTTATTGTGAAATCCTGGTTTTCAGCCTCAACAGTAGCCTCGGAACAGCCAATTCCAGCACTGTACTCTGTCAGTGCTCTGATGCTGTTTCTGAAGAATTGGCAAGTTTGGAAACGTCATCATTCTTCATCGCTGGTGACGTCGATATGGATTAGATTTTGGTGACGACCCGTATGTTCTATTAAACTTAGGCCTATCCTACCTGAGCTATATTATGTTAACAATAATAACTTGATTTGTAAAGTGCTTTTTAAACAACGCATAGATGCATCATATTTCTGCAGCTGATTTAGGAACTTTTTGAGGGGCCAAATAAAGGGGTCACCGTGGTCAGGGTATCAGACCCTGTGACTGATAACGCTCTTGCAGATATTTAGGCTAGAAAAAATGACAAACCTGTTTTTAAACGCTTACCTGTCTTTGAAGTGTAGAAAAAACAGTACAGTATTTCCAAATCTGAACAGGTTCGTTGACGGGGTGAGATTTTATAAATGTGATAATACTAGACACATCTCCTTTAACTATTGCTTCGTTAATTTTAAACTGCATATCATCAAATTGAGTTGCACCCCCTTTTGCCCTTAGAGATGACTAAATTCGTCAGGGCATGGACTCTAAAAGTTGTCGAAAGCGTTCCACATGGGGTTTGGCCCATCCCGTTCAAAGGACTTTAATCTTTTGTCTTGCCCATTCACCCTCTGAATGGTACAAATACACAATCCATGTCTCAATTCTCTCAAGCAAGGCTTAAAAAAATCCTTCTTTAACCTCTCCCCTCCCCTTCATCTACACTGATTGAAGTGGATTTAACAGGTGACATCAATAAGGGATCATAGCTTTCAACTGAATTAGCCTGGTCAGTCTGTGTCATGGAAAGAGCATGTGTTCCTAATGTTTGTACACTCCGTGTATAACGCATGCATTAGGGGTTAAGACATGGTTTGTTACTAATATTACCCATTTGAGATGACTTTTTTTTAAAAAGTTGAACAATATACTAAAGCATTAATGTGGCCTAGTGGTAATGACAAAATAGAATTGTGCATTTTAGAGTAGAATCCTTCTTTTAGAATCTCCTATAGCATTATGACCTCACACTCACCATAAAAATATATGTAAATGTTTTACATTTTGTATGCTTTGTGTTTTATAGCCCAGGAATATTTTCCTGCAAGGACTTGACTGCCATGTGAGGATTGGAGACTTTGGACTGGCTTGCAGGGATATAATAATGGATGACGAGGCAAAGCCAACCTCCACCTCACAGAACACTGGTGAGAAATGGATTTCATAAATTTTTCTAATGTGTCTATCACCACAAGCTCAGTGGTTGTAACAGTTGTTACAATATATATATCTATGTAAACATTCAACATCTCAAAGATGTATACAGTGTATCAAATCAAAGTGGACACTTGTAGGTATAGGTGTAATTCCTGAAATCGCCAGTAGATGGGGCTATGGCTCTGCATCCAAATCATTTTCTATGACAACATTTTCCCTGGTTGGTTCTGGTACTGTGTATTTTTGACACTGCTTGTAATCTTTCTGCAGGTTCCTCACACACCACTGGAGTGGGGACATTTGTTTATGCTGCACCTGAACAACTGGAGGGCTCCCACTATGATTCAAAGGTAAATCATCTCCATAATTTCAGAAATATTTGACACACCAAAATTACTTGACACAATTAGTGTGAGTTGTCTACATAAAACAAACATGTATATAACATAACATTTGTATTTATAAACTAATTGATACACAGTAAATCAATATATAAAACATATTTACACATCAAGGACAACAACCACCCGAGCCACTGCCTGTTCACCCCGCTATCATCCAGAAGGCGAGGTCAGTACAGGTGCATCAAATCTGGGACAGAAGCTGTTTTTCAGTCTCTCGATCTCAAGGCCATCAGACTGTTAAATAGCCAACACTAGCACATAGAGGCTGCTGCCTATTTACATAGACTTGAAATCACTGGCCACTAATAAATGGAACACTAGTCACTTTAATGATGTCTACATATCTTGCATTACTCATCGCATATGTATATACTGTATCCTATACTATTCTACGCCGCTCTGACATTGCTCGTCCATATATTTATATATTCTTCATTCCATTAATTTACTTAGATTTGTGTGAATTGGGTATATGTTGTGTAATTGTTAGAGATTACTTGTTAGATATTACTGCACTTTCAGAGCTAGAAGCACAAGCATTTTGCTACACATTTTGCAATAACATCTGCTAAACATATGTGACTGATTTGATTTGGATCACTATGCCTTTTCTTCTGGCCTGTAGTCAGACATGTACAGTATAGGAGTGGTGGCCCTGGAGCTGTTCCAGCCCTTTGGGACAGAGATGGAGCGCGTGCGTACACTAGGAGACCTCCGTGAGGGGAAGGTCCCAGACTCCTTCTCCCAGTGCTGGCCTGTCCTGGCCAAGTACATCACACTGCTGACCAGCAGAGACCCCTCTCTACGACCCAGCGCCACACAGCTGCTGCAGAGCGAGCTGTTCAGCAGCAAAGACATGGTATGGATGAACAGGCTGGCTGGGAAGGAGACTACTAGTTTGATATATGTGCTTGATGTACTTGTTGAATTTCACCTTGCCATATTTACGCTGCTATTGATCAAGTTCAAACAGACATGAGCCAAATGCTAGTAGCATTGCTTGGCTATAAATATATAAATATTTGACCTAGATCACTTTGACACTGCAACCAGGTTCAATCTGGTGCCAAACTACTAAAAGTAAATATCAGGAGAAGAGTGTTAAAACATTTATCACAGATCAAACATCTCCAATGGCCCTCTTCTCTTTCCAGGTTATCCATGGCTTGCAGAGAAGGGTTGAAGAGCAGGAAGAGGAGATAGTTCGACTCAGGAGACAGATCAGTCAGCTACAAACTCAGAGCACGCAACAAGCATCCCATCCAACCAACAAGACCTGACGTCAACCACCTCTGCCCATCTTCAAACCTAATATATTCAAACCCTTTACCTTACCACATGAATAATTTGGTGCAAATGGTTGAATGTGTGTGTGGATCTGACAGTGTGCCATTATTTAACGTTTTAAAACGGTACAATAAATCTTATTTAATATACTCATCTCAGTCTCATTGCAGACTGAATATTTTTTATCTGGTCAAGATTCATTTACATAATTTGTGGTTGAGACTAATATACTCATATGATGAAGGTAATCAAGCCAACAAGGCTTGTATTTGTTTGACCACTTGAATTCCAGGCAATTAATAAGACGCACTCACTCGCGTTAATTATTGTTATGCATGCCTCAAACAGTCATGAATCGTCTGGGAGTACAGTTGTTGTATAAACTTTGCTTTCGAAGTAAATGGATGTAGCACACTCACACATTACATTCCAGATTGAGAACGATCCAAATCCAATATAATGCATAAAAACGATCCTTTAACAGTTTACCCGTTGCATCTCACCATAAAGGTCCAGACGTGTAAGTGCTTTCTACGACTCCTATGAACACGTTCCACACTGAGCCTCAGCGAATCAAGAGTTGCCTTTCATCCGTAGTACCCGGATTTACCCGTAGGGAAATTAGCTACGTCATTGTTCACGGACTGACTACAGCTGGAAATAGTACATGGACATGCACGAATAATAATATATTTATAAAAAATTACAGGTAAGAGCATTTATGTTGTATTAAATACTGAGCATTGTATTAGTCTAGTTGGAGAAGTCCAAATGATTTAACCCATTGGGTTTTTCTCTAGTTAGCCTATACCGGGCGGCTCACTGAGTGTCATGTCGGAGGCGAGCGCTCAACCACCGGTGAATTTTAAATCTCGAGCCCCTCTTTAGAACGTAGTTAGCCTAGCAGCTAGCTAGCCATCTTTCCCGTAGATAAACCTGTGAATGCTAAAATGGTTCGGCGTTAAAGTCTCAGGTTTATCAAGGAACAATACATAAACACCACATGTATTGTTTTACCACCGAAAAGGCCAGCTCCCTTGCATTGTACCAATGATTGCTAACCAACGTAGGTCGTTATTGTTGCACAATGACAATGCTCATAGCCCATTTGGGCAGTATTGTTAGCTACGTTTTGCCGTTACCATGGCGTTTGTGGTTACCATGCGTGCACACCTCAGAATAAGACATTCTGAACGTGTTCATAAGAAATACGACATTATTTACTTTCCGAACATTTGTTTCAAAAACAGGGTAAGAAAGTTTGAAATTATATTTCCTGATCTTTTGAATTACGTGTTAGAGGCCTATCTCGTTCGCTAAAGCCTCAGCCAGGCAGAGGTGGGACTTGGGAGGAACAGTTGTCGTAAACGTGCGTGTAAAAAGTCATAGTCTTAATGGCTAACATTGTTTGAAACGATTGTCACTTGAAAGTACAAGGAATACTACTTTGATTTATTGAGAACTTAAAATCGATGTAGCTAATTTTGTTTTTGATTTGTAATCATTAGCTAGTTTGCTACCGCAATTTGGGAAATTGCGTCTCTGCTAGGTAAAAATTAAGAAATAGCGTCCCTGCTAGGTACTGTACTAACGTTAGAACGCTTTCAGCTAACGTTAGTTAGTAGCTATGTGCTAAATAATGCTAGCTAAGTCAGCTTCTTGCACAGACAGCAGAGCGGTACAGTATATTAGAAAGCAGGATCAGTTACATTTGATAAACAACCAGGAACAACAGATTATTTTCTGTTTCATTAAGAAAGCAAAACATATGTGTTTGGTTGTTGAGTCAATTAGACCATGCACATTTCAAGGTTCTTTCAAAAAACTAAAATGCCTCATGAGCTTAGTTCAACTGTCATACTCCATCAGAATCCAAACTATAAGCCTGTTTTACCCCAATGTTTGTAAACAAAGTAAATGTAAACAAACACTGTATAGCCTCAATTGTTGAAACTATAATTGTGATATCATGGATGGTCTGGTCTTGCATCCATAGTGCTGTCTATACATTTTAGAGCGGTTACATTTCTCCAGCCCCATCCCTCAGCTTTTTTTTTACCGAAACAGGGTCGGGGTTATTGTTTTGAATTCTGATTGCCCCTTTAAGATCAAAGCTTCCCTATTCTGATTTCGGAGAAAGATGGTTTCTTTCCCTGGAAATCTTTCACCAAAGATGGTGCATAAATTAAGATGTCTTACTCAGGCCTTTTACCATTTAAATAATTGTCACAGTTTGTCTGCTTAGTTAATTGAAAAAATGAGGGAGTGATGTCTCGCTTCCTCATCCGTCTCTGGTTTCACTTTAGTGTTTGTTCCTGTATGTCACGTGTCATTAATGCTAGCTACAATGTTGTCCATACCCTGCTCTATCCCTATTTGTAACTGATCAAACCAGCAAGGATATCAACAAAACTTTCCTGGACTTTATATGGAAAAATAAACAACACAAATGTAGGAAGTCTGTAATATCAAACCAAAGCGCTGATGGTGGGCTTGAAGTACTAGATTTCATTGATATCAACAATACCTTTAAAGTAAACTTGATAAAAATATGTATGATTAGCTCGGAATCTATATGGTACTTCATTCCCTGTCATATTTTATTGGGTGGTCTTCAATTTTTGTGGAAGTGCAATTATTCTCCAGCAGAATTACCCATCAAACTGTCCAAATTTCAGGAATATGCCCCTTTAGCCTGGAAACTGTGTCATGTCCACAACTTCTCCCCACACCAGGCACTTCTGTAGAACAACAAAGATATTGTTGTTAAAAACAAGTCTTTGCTCTTTCCTAAGTGGGTCGAAATAAATATTATGTTTGTGCTTGATTTATTTGATAAAGGAAATATACTCTCTTATAGAAAGTTCTTAAAAACATAACTTCCCAATACATTAAAAATAATTTAATTCTATATGCAAAGCAATACCTTCAGGACTTATTCAATTAATGAAATCTCATTTGTTTTGGTGAACACGTGATGGTAGATGCACAACTTATGTTAGGTTTCCCCCTGCTGGATAAGAAATGTAGTAATACATTCATAAAGAACTTTTTCACTCCAAGAGCAAGATCTCTCCTAGAGGGAAATTCTTCTGGAATGCACATATTACTGAAATTGAATAGAAGAAAGCTTGGTTGCTTCCTCACAAATTTTGTATATCAAATAAAGTAAAATAAATTCACTTTAAAATCTTGCACAAAATATATCCTTGCAATAACTTGTCTAAATTCATGGATTTAGAGGACATCTGTCTTTTCTGTGATAAAGGAGAAACTATTATACACATTTTGACTCTGAAGTTATTTTGGAGCTAGTTAAGTATTTACATTTTATATTTACATAATTTCATCAATAAGACCCATGTATTTACAATGAAAGATGTAATATGTTATTATTCAAATGAAAACAAAACCACTGAATTAGTCGTTCATTTCTTCATTCTCTTTGGTAAATTTTATATACACAAACTAATATTTGAAATCTGGGAAATTTAGGGAAATCATTTAGGGAAATCTGTCCCTAAATGCAATATATTTTTTACTTGAAATCCAATATCTAATAAAATCCCTAGAATTAGTCAATAACAAAAAAAACACTACTGGTTTTGTTATCTTTTTTTTTTGTTTTCTTTTAGGAACTTAAACTTTTGAAAGTCACACCTTGTGATTTTTGTTTATTCAGAAAAAATATACATGTAGTGATGTCGTATGTTTGTATTGTAATTTGAAATGTTATTATAAAAAATAAAATGTGGTCCATGTGACTTCAGTAGTAGCTAAATACACTGAACAAAAATAAACACTACATGCAACAATTTCAACGATTTTACTAAGTTACAGTTTATATAAGGAAATCAGTCAATTTAAATAAATTCATTAGGCCATAATCTATGAATTTCTCATGACTGGGAATACAGATATGCATCTGTTGGTCACAGATACCTTTAAAAAAATGTAGGGGCGTGGATCAGAAAACCAGTCAGTATCTGGTGTGACCACAATTTACCTCATGCAGCGCGACACATCTCCTTCGCATACCGTTGATCATGCTGTTGATTGTGACCGGTGGAATGTTGTCCCACTCCTTCAATGACTGTGTGAAGTTGTGGGAATTGGTGGAAACTGGAACACGCTGTTGTACACGTCGATCCAGAGCATCCCAAACATGCTCAATGGGTGACGTCTGGTGAGTATGCAGGCCATGGAAGAACTGGGACATTTTCAGCTTCCGGTATCTCTGTGTATTAAAATGTAATTGATCTAAAATGAAATTGTGTTCATTGTCCGTAGCTTATGCCTGCCCATACCATAACCCCACCGCCACCATGGGGCACTCTGTTCACAACATTGACATAAGCAAACCGCTTGCCCACGCAATGCCATACACACTTTCTGCCATCTGCCCGGTACAGTTGAAACTGTGATTCTTCCGTGAAGAGCACAGTTCTCCAGCATGCCAGTGGCCATCGAAGGTGAGCATTTGCCCACAGAAGTCAGTTACGACGCTGAACTGCAGAAATTCTTGGGTTGTCCAAACCCACAGTTTCATCAACTGTCTGGGTGGCTGGTCTCAGATGATCCCTCAGGTGAAGAAGCCGGATGTGGAGATCCTGGGCTGGCGTGGTTACACGTGGTCTGCGGTTGTGAGTCCGGTTGGACTTACTGCCAAATTTTCTAAAATGAGGTTAGAGGTTGTTTATGGTAGAAAAATTTACATTCAGCTCTGGTGGACATATCTGCCAATTGCACGCGCCCTCAAAGCTTGAGACATCTTTGGCATTGTGTGACATAACTGCACATTTTAGAGTGTCCTTTTATTGTCCCCAGCACAAGGTGTACCTGTGTAATGATCATGCTGTTTAATCAGCCTCTTGATATGCCACACCTGTCAGGTGGTACAGATATCTTGGCAAAGGAGAAAATCTCACTAACAGGGATGTAAACAAATTTATGCACAACATTTTAGAGAGATGTTTTTTGTGTGATTTTGAACATTTCTGGCATATTTTATTTCAGATCAGGAAACATGGGACTAACACTTGTTGCATTTATATTTTTGTTCAGTATAATATCAATAAAAAGTTTAACCTGCTAGGGCCTCCCGGGTGGCGCAGTGGTCTAAGGCACTGCAGTGCTAGCTGTGCCACCAGAGACTGAGTTCGAGCCCAGGCTCCTTCGCAGCCGGCCGCGACCGGGAGGCCCATGGGGTGGCGCACAATTGGCCCAGCGTTGTCCGGGTTAGGGAGGGTTTGGCCGGCAGGGATATCCTTGTCTCATCGCGCAGGGCGCAGTGCACGCTGACCAGGTCGCTAGGTGTACGGTGTTTCCTCCGACACATTGGTGCGGCTGGCTTCCGGGTTGGACTGCTGCTTAACACAGCGCGCATCCAAATCTTGGCTCGACCTTCGCCTCTCCCGAGTCTGTGCGGGAGTTGTAGCGATGAGAGAAGACCGTAACTACTAACAATTGGATACCACGAAATTGGGGAGAAAAGGGGGGTAAAAAAGATAATAATAAAAAAGTTTGGACTACTGACCTGTAGTGATAATGTGATATAATTTGGCGACGTTTTAGTAAAGTTGTGTGTGTGTGTGTCTCAGAAACGTATTTACTATATATGCAACCCAGATGTCCAAGATGCAACTCAAACGCTGACCCCTAGACTCACTCAGGTAGGAAGTTAGATTCAGCCACGGGCCGATTTTTATTGGAGCGGATGGTCGGAGCATATTAATTTACACTTTACATTGACCACAACTAAGCCAAAAAGAGATTTGTTTTTTTCAAATACAATAACTTCATACCTTGATTACCTTGAGACACAATCACATACTTTTGTATATATAGTGTATGTTGACACCCCTTCAAATTAGTGGATTCGGCTATTTCAGCCACACCCGTTGCTGACAGGTGTATAAAATCGAGCACACAGCCATGCAATTTTCATAGACAAACGTTGGCAGTAGAATGGCCTTACTAAAGAGCTCAGTGACTTTCAATGTGGCACCATCATAGGATGCCACCTTTCCAACAAGTCAGTTTGTCAAATTTCTGTCCTGCTAGAGCTGCCCTGGTCATCTGTAAGTGCTGTTATTGCTTAAAAATCGTCTGTCCTCAGTTGCAACACTCACTACCGAATTCCAAACTGCCTCTGGAAGCAACGTCAGCACAATAACTGTTAGTCAGGAGCTTCATGAAATGGGTTTCCATGGCCGAGCAGCCGCACCCAAGCATAAGATCACCATGCGCAATGCCAAACGTCGGCTGGAGTGGTGTAAAGCTTGCCGCCATTGGACTCTGGAGAAGTGGAATAGCATTCTCTGGAGTGATGAATCACTACACCATCTGGCAGTCCGACGGATTAATCTGGGGTTGACGGATTAATCAGGGTTTGGCTGATGCCCGAATGCGTAGTACCAACTGTGAAGTTTGTTGGAGGAGAAATAATGGTCTGGGGCTGTTTTTCATGGTTCGGGCTAGGCCCCTTAGTTCCAGTGAAGGGAAATCTTAACGCTATAGCATACAATGACATTCTAGATGAATCTGTGCTTACAACTTTGTGGCCACTGTTTAGGGAATGCTCTTTCCTGTTTCTGCATGACAATGCCCCTGTGCACAAAGCAAGGTCCATACAGAACTGGTTTGTCGAGATCGGTGTCGATGAACTTGACTGTGCTGACCTCAATCCCACCGAACACCTTGGGGATGAATTGGAACGCCGTCTGCGAGCCAGGCCTAATTGCCCAACATCAGTACCTGACCTCACTAATGCTCATGGCTAAATGGAATAAAGTCCCCGCTGCAATGTTACAGCGCCTTCCCAGAAGAGTGGAGGCTGTTATGACAGCAAAGGGGGGACCAACTCCATATTAATGCCCATGATTTTGGAATGAGATGTTCGACGAGCAGGTGTCCACATACTTTTGCTCATGTACTGTATGTCTTTTTATTTTTGCGAATACTTGAACATATTTCCTAAATCCTGTTTTATTTTTTGCTGAATTCCTGGATTTTAGTCTTGACTAAGGCAAAAATCATACATTTCCTGTCAAATTCTTTCAGATCTCCACTGGGGCATAGGGTGTAGGGGTCCATTTAGGATTGCTGTTCACTTTGTTGTAATGTTTTTCTATAACTTGCAGTCACTAAACGTATCACTAAACCAAACTTCAAAGCTTTGTCTCTGTGTCGCATGTAAATTCAATGCAAAACCTAAGCAGAGCATACCTTCGGGGCTTCTACACTGTTTGCAGAACTCGTTTTCTCACTCTGAGAAATACTTTTGCTTTTATATCCATGGGGTTGTCTGCATGACTTTTATATGACCCATTTACACCACCAGACAGACCATCTGCTGGTAATTGAGCAGGTCAATCCTGGTTGATGCTCTGTGTGATTGAGGCTACTTACTAGAGGTCGACCGATTATGACTTTTCAACGCCGATACCGGTTGTTGGAGGACCAAAAAAAGCCGATACCGATTAATCGGCCCATTTTGTAAAAATGTATTTGTAATAATGACAATTACATCAATACTGAATGAACACTTATTTTAACTTAATATAATACATCAATAATATCAACTTAGCTTCAAATAAATAATGAAACATGTTCAATTTGGTTTAAATAATGCAAAAACAAAGTATTGCAGAAGAAAGTAAGTGCAATATGTGCCATGTAAAAAAGCTAACGTTTAAGTTCCTTGCTCAGAACATGAGAACATATGAAAGCTGGTGGTTCCTTTTAACATGAGTCTTCAATATTCCCAGGTAAAATGTTTTAGGTTGTAGGAATTATAGGACTATTTCTCTCTATACGATTTGTATTTCATATACCTTTGACTATTGGATGTTCTTATAGGCACTTTAGTATTGCCAGTGTAAGAGTATAGCTTCCATCCCTCTCCTCACCGCTACCTGGGCTCGAACCAGGAACACATCGACAACAGCCACCCTCGAAGCAGCGTTACCCATGCAGAGCAAGGGGAACAACTACTCCAAGTCTCAGAGCGAGTGACGTTTGAAACGCTATTAGCGCGCACCCCGCTAACTAGCTAGCCATTTCACATCAGTTACACCAGCCTAATCTTGGGAGTTGATAGGCTTGAAGTCATAAACAGCGCAATGCTTGAAGCATTGCGAAGAGCTGCTGGCAAAACGCACGAAAGTGCTGTTTGAATGCTTACGAGCCTGCTGGTGCCTACCATCGCTCAGTCACACTGCTCTATCAAATCATAGATTTAATTATAACATAATAACACACAGAAATACGAGCCTTAGGTCATTAATATGGTCGAATCCAGAAACTATCATCTCGAAAACAAAACGTTTATTCTTTCAGTGAAATACGGAACCGTTCCGTATTTTATCTAACGGGTGGCATCCATAAGTCGAAATATTCCTGTTACATTGCACAACCTTCAATGTTATGTCAGAATTACGTAAAATTCTGGCAAATTAGTTTGCAATGAGCCAGGCGGCCCAAACTGTTGCATATACCCTGACTCTGCGTGCAATGAACGCAAGAGAAGTGACACAATTTCACCTGGTTAATATTGCCTGCTAACCAGGATTTATTTTAGCTAAATATGCAGGTTTAAAAAAAGATATACTTCTGTGTATTGATTTTAAGAAAGGCATTGATGTTTATGGTTAGGTACACGGTGGAGCAACGACAGTCCTTTTTCGCGAATGTGCACCGCATCGATTATATGCAACGCAGGACACGCTAGATAAACTAGTAATATCATCAACCATATGTAGTTATAACTAGTGATTATGATTGATTGTTTTTTATAAGATAAGTTTAATGCTAGCTAGCTTCTTACTGCATTCACGTAACAGGCAGGCTCCTCGTGAGGCAGGTGGTTAGAGCGTTGGACTAGTTAACCGTAAGGTTGCAAGATTGAATCCCTGAGCTGACAAGGTAAAAATCTGTCGTTCTGCCCCTGAACAAGGCAGTTAACCCACCGTACCTAGGCCGTCATTGAAAATAAGAATGTGTTAACTGACTTGCCTAGTTAAATAAAGCTGTAAAAAAAATATATATATATCCAAAAATACCGATTTCCGATTGTTATGAAAACGTGATATCGGCCCTAATTAATCGGCCATTCCGATTAATCGGTCGACCTCTACTACTTACATCCTGAAATCTTACCCAGGATAACAATCAGTTGATTTATTAAGGCACTGAAAATATGTTAGTCACATTGTGACACTCAGAACATAAATGTTTATGACAATCATAATCTTAACTGTTGCTGTGTAAGATAGGTTCTAGGAATACATTACATTTTTGTACAGTAAACTGAATTAGCCACAATCTGCATCTTCAAAGTGGATGGTAGCACTGACCCATTAGAGTTCCAGGAAATAATGTGAGTTTGAAATGGAAAATAGGATGCTTTTGGGTGGTTTATGGGCTGTTAGAGTTTCTGTAAAGCTCTTTCATCCTCTTCTAGAGCTACAGAGCTAGTCTTGTTCAAGATGTTTACTTTTATATTCCTAGGTGTTACTTCATGTGTTCTACCTCCAGGATGATTTTTGTCACAGACACAGTTCAGTACTCCCAACTAGGCCTAGGTTAGTATCTAAAGAAACATTGCCTAACATCACCCTCTCTATTTGTGGTTTTTGTCCAACAGCAATGAACAATGACCATAGTTGACAGATCTTCAGAGAAATCTGACCTAGAGTCAGTCGGGTGCAAGCGCTCAGGATCGCTGAACTTTCCCGGCGGTGACAGGAACGGGATGGACAGTGGCTGCTCCAGCTGGGGGGCGGGGGGCCCCTCGTCCTCCGACACCCCCAGGGTGAAGACAGGGGGCTACATGGGCCCCACCCCTGGAGCCACAGTCTACAGCAGCAGTGCAGACAGGCCCAAGGAGCAAGGTGAGGAGGGTTGGTGTGCTCAACTCAAATCTTTTAATTAACTCATAACAGATATAGTAGACAAGGTATCTTTGGTTGCAGGACTCCAAGTGCATAAAATGAATCCTGGAACATATTCCATTCTGTGATTGCTAAACTACAGGACTGTTTTGCGTCGGCTTCATCTGACCACTTTTTTATAGACCGAGTCACTGGTGCTTCCTGCTTTAATTGTTGCTTGTAAACAAGAATCAGGAGGATAGAATTATGGTCAGATTTGCCAAATGGAGGGCGAGGGAGAGCTTTGTACGCGTCTCTGTGTGTGGAGTAAAGGTGGTCTAGATTTTGTCCCCCTCTGGTTGCAAATTTAACATGCTGATAGAAATGAGGTAAAAAGGGATTTAAGTTTGCCTGCATTAAAGTCCACGGCCACTAGGAACACCGCCTCTGGATGAGTGTTTTCCTGTTTGCTTATGGCAGTATACAGCACATTGAGTGCGGTTATAGTGCCAGCATGTTGACAGCTACAAAAAATACAAAATCCAATTTTATTGGTCACATACACATGGTAATGCGAGTGTAGTGAAATGCTTGTGCTTCTAGTTCCGACCATGCATTAATATCTAACAATTTCACAACTACCTTATACACACACACAAGTGTAAAGGAATGAATAAGAATATGTACATATATGGATGAGCGATGGCCGAACGGCATAGGCAAGATGCAGTAGATGGTATAGAGTACAGTATATACATATTAGATGAGTAATGTAGGGTATGTAAACATTATATAAAGTGGCATTGTTTAAAGTGACTAGTGATACATTTATTACATCCAATAATGAATTATTAAAGTGGCTAGAGATTTGAGTCAGTATGTTGGCAGCAGCCACTCAATGTTAGTGATGGCTGTTTAACAGTCTGATGGCCTTGAGATAGAAGCTGTTTTTCAGTCTCTCGGTCCCAGCTTTGATGCACCTGTACTGACCTCGCCTTCTGGATGATAGCGGGGTGAACAGGCAGTGGCTCGGGTGGTTGTTGTCCTTGATGATCTTTTTGGCCTTCCTATGATATCGGGTGGTGTAGGTGTCCTGGAGGGCAGGTAGTTTGCCCCCGGTGATGTGTTGTGCAGAGCTCACTACCCTCTGGAGAGCCTTGCGGTTGTTGCCGGAGCGGTTGCCGTACCTGGCGGTGATACAGCCCGACAGGATGCTCTCGATTGTGCATCTGTAAAAGTTTGAGTGTTTTTGGTGACAAGCCAAATTTCTTCAGCCTCCGGAGGTTGAAGAGGCGCTGTTGCGCCTTCTTCACCACGCTGTGTGGGTGGACCTTCTCAGTTCATCTGTGATGTGTACGCCGAAGAACTTAACTTTCCACCTTCTCCACTACTGTCCCGTTGATGTGGATAGGGGGGTGCTCCCTCTGCTGTTTTCTGAAGTCCACGATCATCTCCTTTGTTTTGTTGACGTTGAGTGTGAGGTTATTTTCCTGACACCACACTCTGAGTGGCCTCACCTCCTCCCTGTGGGCCGCCTCGTTGTTGTTGGTAATCAAGCCTACCACTGTATTGTCGTCTGCAAACTTGATGATTGAGTTGGAAGTGTGCATGGCCACGCAGTCATGGGTGAACAGGGAGTACAGGAGAGGGCTAAGAACGCACCCTTGTGGGACCCCAGTGTTGAGGATCAGTGGGGTGGAGATGTTGTTTCCTACCCTCACCACCTGGGGGGCGGCTCGTTAGAAAGTCCAGGACTCCATTGGGCCGGGTCGCGACCTATGGAGCTAAATGTCAAGTTTGGAGGGTACTATGGTGTTAAATCCTGAGCTGTAGTCGATGAACAGCATTCTTACATGGGTTAGGGCAATGTGATTGCGTCGTCTGTGGACCTATTGGGGCGGTAAGCAAATTGGAGTGGGTCTAGGGTGTCAGGTAGGGTGGAGGTGATATGATCCTTGACTAGACTCTCAAAGCACTTCATGATGATGGAAGTGAGTGCTACGGGGCGATAGTCATTTAGCTCAGTTACCTTAGCTTTCTTGGGAACAGGAACAATGGTGGCCCTCTTGAAGCATGTGGGAACAGCAGATGCTGATAGGAATTGATTGAATATGTCCGTAAACACACCAGCCAGCTGGTCTGCGCATGAGGACGCGGCTAGGGATGCCGTCTGGGCCGGCAGCCTTGCGAGGGTTAACACGTTTAAATGTTTTACTCACGTTGGCTGCGGTGAAGGAGAGTCCGCAGATGAAAACTCTCTAGGTAGATAGTGTGATCTACAGCTTATCATGAGATACTCTACCTCAGGCGAGCAAAACCTCGAGACTTCCTTAGATATCGTGCACCAGCTGTTAACATATATGCATAGGCCCCCGCCATGTGTCTTACCAGAGGCTGCTGTCTATCCTGCCGATAGATATTGTATAACCCACCAGCTGTATGTCGTCGTTCAGCCACGACTCAGTGAAACATAAGATATAATAGTTTTTAATGTCCCGTTGGTAGGATATACGTGCTTTCAGTTCGTCCCATTTTCCAGCGATTGAACGTTAGCTAGCAGGACGGAAGGCAAAGGCAGATAAGCCACTTGTCACCTGATCCTCACAAGGCACCCTGATCTTTTTCCGCGAAACCTCAGTTACCTTCTCCAGCGAATGATGGGGATCTGGGCTTGGTCGGGTGTCTGTAGTATCTCCCTTCCGTCTGACTCATTGAAGAAAAACTGTCTAATCTGAGGTGAGAAATCACAGTTCTGATGTCAAGAAGCTCTTTTCGGTCATAAGAGACGGTAGCAGCAACATTATGTACAAAACAAGTTACAAACAACGTGAAAAAACAAAACAAGATAGCATGGTTGGTTATCCCCTCCGGCGCCATCTTCATATCTTTCTCCACATTTTGTTACGTTAGACTTATTCTCAAATGGATTATACATTTTTTCCCCTCATCAATATATACACAATAACCCATAATGACAAAGCTAAAACAGGTTTGTATAATTTTTTTGCACATTTATTAAAAATATAAAACATACCTTATTTACATAAGTATTCAGACCCTTTGCTATGAGACTGGAAGTTGAGCTCAGGTGCATCCTATTTACATTGGTCATCCTTGATGTTTCTACAACTTGATTGGCATGATTTGGAAAGGCTCACACACCTGTCTATACAAGGTCCCACAGTTGACAAGAATTATACGTAGAGCTCCGGGACTGGATTGTGTCGAGGCACAGATCTGGGGAAGGGTACCAAAACATTCTGCAGCATTGAAGGTCCCCAAGAACACAGTGGCCTCCATCATTCTTGAATGGAACCACCAAGTTTGGAACCACCAAGACTCTTCCTAGAGCTGGCCACCCGGCCAATCGGGAAAGAAGGGCCCTGACCAAGAACCCGATGGTCACTCTGACAGAGCTCTAGAGTTCCTCTGTGGGAGAACCTTCCAGAAGGACAACCATCTCTGCAGCACTCCACCAATCAGGCCTTTATGGTAGCTTGGCCAGGCGGAACCACTCCTCAGTAAAAGGCACATGACAGCCTGCTTGGGGTTTGCCAAAAGGCACTTAAAGGACTCTCAGACCAAGAGAATCAAGATTCTCTGTTCTGATGAAACCAGGATTTAACTCTTTAGCCTGAATGCCAAGCATCACGTCTGTAGGAAACCTGTCACCATCCCTACGGTGAAGCATGTGGGTGGCAGCATCGTGTTGTGGGGGTGTTTTTCAGCAGCAGGGAATGGGAGACTAGTCAGGATCAAGGCAAAGATGAATGGCACAAAGTACAGGGAGATCCTTGATGAAAACCTGCTCAGGACCTCAGACTGGGGCTATAGTTCACCTTCTAACAGGACAATGGCCCTAAGCACACAGCCAAGACAACGCAGGAGTGGCTTCGGGACAAGTCTCTGAATATCTTTGAGTGACCCAGCCAGAGCCCGGACTTGAACCGGATCGAACATCTCTGGTGCGACCAGAAAATAGCTGTGCAGCGATGCTCCCCATCCAACCTGACAAAGCTTGAGAGGATCTGCAGAGAAGAATGGGAGAAACTCCCCAAAAACAGGTGTGCCAAGCTTGTAGCATCATATCCAAGAAGACTCAAGGTTGTAATCGCTGCCAAAGGTGCTTCAAAAGTACTGAGTAAAGGGTCTGAATACTTATGTAAATGTCATGAGAAAAAAAAATCTAAACATATTTTTGCTTTGTCATTATGGAGTCGTGTGTGGATTGATGAGGGGGAAAATAATTTAATCCATTTTAGAATAAGGCTGTAACGTAACAAATTGGAAAAGGTCAAGGGGTCTGAATACTTTCTAAATGCACTGTATTTCAAGCCTCTCCATACAGAGAGTGCTGAGTTGAGTAGCTGTAGTTTCCCACATCTCTTCTCATAAGTGACTGAAGTTGCCTTGAAGTTGGACGCAGTCAAAAACAAACTTTTCCTTAGATGACCTTCAGCGATGTATTCCCACTGGGTTATCTACCTGGCAACACTCCTTTTGTCATGGCTTTCAGTATGTATTTGACCATTTCTTTCCCCTTCCCCTTTGCAGTGGTGCTGACCAGTGGGGACGGCATCGCCCTGCCCCAGAAGGTGCTGTTCCCAGCCGAGCGGCTCAGCCTGAAGTGGAACCAGATCCACCGCATTGGATCAGGTCTCCAGAACCTGGGAAACACCTGCTTCCTCAACTCAGCTCTGCAGTGTCTCACCTATACCGCTCCCCTCACTAACTACATGCTGTCCCGGGAGCACTCTAAAACATGTATGTGGGTAATAGAACCAGGGGCTCTGTTACATTTTCATAGCAGGAGAAGGTTAGAAAGAGAAAGAAAATAAGTAATATTCGACAAACCGAGACTTCAGAAAGTATTCATACCACTTGATTTATTCCACGTTGTGTTATGTATGAATTCATACATAAGGTACCACAGTTAACAGTGCATGTCAGAGCAGAAACTATACCATTAAGTCCAAGGAACTCTGTAGATCTCTGACATAGAATTGTGATGAGGCATACAGTACCAGTCAAAAGTTTGGGAACCTACTCATTCAAGGGTTTTTCTTTATTTTTACTATGTTCTACATTGTAGAATAATAGTGAAGACATCAAAACTATGAATGCTGTGGTAGCCATGCTGGTTAAGTGTGTATTGAATTTTAAATAAATCACTGAGTGTCACCAGCAATGCACCATTACACCTCCTCCATGCTTCACGGTGGGAACCACACATGCGGAGATCATCCGTTCACGTACTCTGCGTCTCACAAAGATACGACAGTTGGAACCAAAAATCGCACATTTGGACTCATCAGACCAAAGGACAGATTTCCACGTGTTTAATGTCCATTGCTCGTGTTTCTTGGCCCCAGCAAGTCTATTCTTCTTATTGATGTCCTTTTAGTAGTGGTTTCTTTGCAGCAATTTGACCATGAAGGCTTGATTCACACAGTCTCCTCTGAACAGTTGATGTTGAGATGTGTGTGTGTGTGTGTGTTACTGAACGCTGTGAAGCATTTTATTTGGGCTGCAATCTGAGGTGCAGTTAACTCTAATGAACTTATCCTCTGCAGCAGAAGTGACTCTGGGTCTTCCTTTTCTGTGGGGGTCCTCATGAGAGCCAGTTTCATCATAGCGCTTGATGGTTTTTGCAACTGCACTTGAAGTAACTTTCAAAGTTCTTGAAATTATACAGATTGACTGACCTTAAAGTAATGTAATGATGGACTGTCATTTCTCTTTGCCTTTTTGAGCTGTTCTTGCCATAATATGGGCTTGGTCTTTTACCAAGTAGGGCTATCTTCTGTATACTAACCCTACCTTGTCACAAAACAACTGACTCAAATGTATTAAGGAAAGAAATTCCACAAATGAACTTTTAACAAGGCACACCTGTTAATTGAAATGCATTCCAGGTGACTACCTCATGAAGCTGGTTGAGAGAATGCCAAGAGTGTGCAAAGCTGTCATTAACCTCACTAGGGTATGTGGGACGGTAGCGTCCCACCTCGTCAACAGCCAGTGAAACTGCAGGGCGCCAAATTTAAAACAGAAATCCCATAATTTAAATTCCTCAAATATACAAGTATTTCACACCATTTTAAAGATACACTTGTTGTAAATCCAGCCAAAGTGTCCGATTTCAAAAAGGTTTTACGACGAAAGCACACCAAACGATTATGTTAGGTTAGAGCCAAGTCACAGAAAAAGACAGCCATTTTTCCAGCCAAAGAGGAGTAACAAAAAGCAGAAAGAGAAAATTAATCACTAACCTTTGATGATCATCAGATGACACTCATAGGACTTCATGTTACACAATACATGTATGTTTTGTTCGGTAAAGTTCATATTTATATCCAAAAATCTGAGTTTAGGCGGGACGCTACTGTCTCATTTGGCAAAAAGACAGAAAATGCAGAGCGCCAAATTCAAATTAATTACTAAAAAAAAAATACTATAAAAAAAAATCAAGCTTTCATTAAATTACACATGAAAGATACCAAATTAAAGCTACACTGGTTGTGAATCCAGCCAACATGTCAGAATTCAAATAGGCTTTTCGGCGAAAGCAAACGATGCTATTATCTGAGGATAGCACCATTGTAAACAGAGAGAAGCATATTTCAACCCTGCAGGCGCGACACAAAACGCAGAAATAAAAATATAATTCATGCCTTACCTTTGACGAGCTTCTGTTGTTGGCACTCCAATTTGTCCCATAAACATCACAAATGGTCCTTTTGTTCAATTAATTCCGTCGATATATATCCAAAATGTCCATTTATTTGGCGCATTTTTGATCCAGAAAAACACCGGTTCTAAATTGTGAAACGTGACCACAAAATATCTCAAAGGTTACCTGTAAACTTTGCCAAAAAATGTCAAACTACTTTTGTAATACAACTTTAGGTATTTAACGGAAATAATCAATCAAATTGAAGACGGGATGATCTGTGTTCAATACAGGATTAAAACCAACTGTAGCTAGCTTTCTGGTCATGCGCTTGTAACGAACAGGGCATTTCGAGTGACCCTCCTTCAAGATGGCCGTACTTCTTCATTACACAAAGGAATAACCTCAACCAATTTCTAAAGACTTGACATCCAGTGGAAGCGGTAGAAACTGCAAGAAGGTCCCTTAGAAATCTGGTTTCCCAATGAAAACTTATTGAAAAGAGAGTGACCTCAAAAAAAAAAAATTCTGAATGGTTTGTCCTCAGGGTTTCGCCTGCTAAATAAGTTCTGTTATACTCACAGACATGATTCAAACAGTTTTAGAAACTTCAGAGTTTTCTATCCAAATCTACTAATAATATGCATATCTTATCTTCTGGGGATGAGTAGCTGGCAGTTTAATTTGGGCATGCTTTTCATCCAAAATTCTGAATGCTGCCCCCTACCCAAGAGAAGTTAAGGCAAAGGGTGGCTATTTGAAGAATTTCAAATGTAGAATATTTTTTGATTTGTTTAACACTTTTTTGGTTACTATGTGATTCCATATGTGTTATTTCATAGTTTTGAGGTCTTCACTATTATTCTACAATGTAAAGAAAGAAAAACCCTTGAAAGAGCAGGTGTGTCCAAACTTTTGACTGGTACTATATATCTGGGGAAGGGTATATAACCATTTCTTGAGTGTTGAATGTTTCCAAGAGCACAGTGGTCTCCATCATTGGGAATTTGAAAAAATATGGAACTATACAGACTGCCTAGAGCTGGCCGTCCGGCCGAACTGAGCAACCGGGCAAGAAAGACCTTGGTCGGGGAGGTGACCAAGAACCCAATGACCACTCTGACAGAACTACAGAGTTCCTTGGCTGAGATGGGAGAATCTGCCAGAAGGACAACAGTCTCTACATGACAGCACACCTGGAGTGTGAAACCGAGATCATAAGGCAAAAGATTCTGTGGTCTGATGAGACAAAAATGGAACTATTTGGCCTGAATGCAAAGCGCTATGTCTGGAGAAAACCAGGCACAGCTCATCACCCGTCTAACACCATCCCTACTGTGAAGCATGGTGGTAGCAGCATCATGCTATGGTGATGCTATTCAGCGACTGGGAGACTGGTAAGGATAGCGGGAACAATGAATGGCGCCAAATACAGGCAAACCCTTTACTAAGAACCTGCTTCAGAGTGCAAACGACCTCAGACTGGGGGCGAAGATGTACATTCCAACAGGACAATAACCCCAAGCAGACAGCCAAAGCCATGCTGGAATGGCTTCAGAACAAGAATTTGAAAGTCATTGAGTGGCCCAGCCAAAGCCTAGACTTGAATCCTATTGAAAATCTGTGGAAAGACTTGAGGGTTGCTGATCACCGCCGCTCCCCATCTAACTTAACATAGCTTGAGAACATTTGCAAGAAAAAAATGGGAGAAAATCCCAAAAGTTGACAGACATATTCAAGATGACTCAAAGCTGTAATCGCCGCCAAATGTGCTTCTACAAAGTATTGACTCAGGGGTGCGAAGATTTATGTAAATTCGATTTATTTTCTATTTCATTTTCAATAAATTTGCTACAAATTCAAAAACCATGTTAACTTTTTATTATGGGGTATTGTGTGTAGATGGGTGAGAGAAATCAAAATAATCAATTTTGAATTCGGGCTGTAACATAAAATGTGGAATAAGTCAAGGGGTGTGAATACTTTCTGGGCACTGTATGTTGGTTGTTTGCTTCAAGGGATACTTGGGGCTTTGGCAATTAGTGATGGGGTAAAAAAATAAAAATAATACATATCGGGATATTATTTTTACGATATTTTACAGCATTATTTTTTCGCTAGTTGGCTATACCTGCACCAAAACTCTATGGTATAAACTTTGTGATTGCGCTAATGATAGTTAGCATTGGCTCACAAAACTACTTCTAACTTCCTTCATGCCGTTCATCTGACTCCGGGGAAGTAGATAAAAGGGCTTCATTGCCAAAATCCCAAAGTATCCCTTTAAAGGCCAAGTGCAGTCAACTAGCTTTTAATGTGTTTTATATACACTGCTCAAAAAAATAAAGGGAACACTTAAACAACACAATGTAACTCCAAGTCAATCACACTTCTGTGAAATCAAACGGTCCACTTAGGAAGCAACACTGATTGACAATAAATTTCACATGCTGTTGTGCAAATGGAATAGACAAAAGGTGGAAATTATAGGCAATTAGCAAGACACCCC
Organism: Salvelinus namaycush; assembly: GCF_016432855.1. NCBI lineage: Eukaryota > Metazoa > Chordata > Actinopteri > Salmoniformes > Salmonidae > Salvelinus > Salvelinus namaycush. The sequence continues at coordinate 79,056,489 of NC_052310.1, forward strand.
CAATAAAGGAGTGATTCTGCAGGTGGTGACCACAGACCACTTCTCAGTTCCTATGCTTCCTGGCTGATGTTTTGGTCACTTTTGAATGCTGGCGGTGCTCTCACTCTAGTGGTAGCATGAGACGGAGTCTACAACCCACACAAGTGGCTCAGGTAGTGCAGCTCATCCAGGATGGCACATCAATGCGAGCTGTGGCAAGAAGGTTTGCTGTGTCTGTCAGCGTAGTGTCCAGAGCATGGAGGCGCTACCAGGAGACGTGGAGGAGGCCGTAGGAGGGCAACAACCCAGCAGCAGGACCGCTACCTCCGCCTTTGTGCAAGGAGGAGCAGGTGGAGCACTGCCAGAGCCCTGCAAAATGACCTCCAGCAGGCCACAAATGTGCATGTGTCTGCTCAAACGGTCAGAAACAGACTCCATGAGGGTGGTATGAGGGCCCGACGTCCACAGGTGGGGGTTGTGCTTACAGCCCAACACCGTGCAGGACGTTTGGCATTTGCCAGAGAACACCAAGATTGGCAAATTCGCCACTGGCGCCCTGTGCTCTTCAGAGATGAAATCAGGTTCACACTGAGCACATGAGCACATGTGACAGACGTGACAGAGTCTGGAGACGCCGTGGAGAACGTTCTGCTGCCTGCAACATCCTCCAGCATGACCGGTTTGGCGGTGGGTCAGTCATGGTGTGGGGTGGCATTTCTTTGTGGGGCCGCACAGCCCTCCATGTGCTCGCCAGAGGTAGCCTGACTGCCATTAGGTACCGAGATGAGATCCTCAGACCCCTTGTGAGACCATATGCTGACACATGCACATTTGTGGCCTGCTGGAGGTCATTTTGCAGGGCTCTGGCAGTGCACCTCCTTGCACAAAGGCGGAGGTAGCGGTCCTGCTGCTGGGTTGTTGCCCTCCTACGGCCTCCTCCACGTCTCCTGATGTACTGGCCTGTCTCCTGGTAGCGCCTCCATGCTCTGGACACTACGCTGACAGACACAGCAAACCTTTTTGCCACAGCTCGCATTGATGTGCCATCCTGGATGAACTGCACTACCTGAGCCACTTGTGTGGGTTGTAGACTCCGTCTCATGCTACCACTAGAGTGAAAGCACCGCCAGCATTCAAAAGTGACCAAAACATCAGCCAGGAAGCATAGGAACTGAGAAGTGGTCTTGTGGTCACCACCTGCAGAACCATTCCTTTTTTGGGGGTGTCTTACTAACTGCCTATAATTTCCACCTTTTGTCTATTCCATTTGCACAACAGCATGTGAAATTTATTGTCAATCAGTGTTGCTTCCTAAGTGGACAGTTTGATTTCACAGAAGTGTGATTGACTTGGAGTTACATTCTGTTGTTTAAGTGTTCCCTTTATTTTTTTGAGCAGTGTACATTTCCAGCCTAAAAGTTGGAATAATACTGTGAAAATTATGATATTGCCCTTTAAGTGTAAGAGCTGTTTGAAAAGACTGCCTGAAATTTCAGCCTGTTTTGGTGGGATGGTGTTTTGGCCTGGTAAATTAGTTAATAGACCAATTAGAAAGAGTTCCAAACATCTTTGCCAGTAACAGCTAGTTTTTCCCTCCCCACTCAGATCACTCCCAGACAATCCTAGCAAAATTCTTGCTTGAGAAATAGATTTTTGTTAAGCTATTTTGATTTATTTTTTTACCAGTTTAATTGAAAACAATCACATTAAGGTATTTAATTGTTACCCAGAAATGATAAATGATTTGTTATTGAGACCTTTAAATGCATTGTACCTTTAATACCTATTACCTGATTGACCGTCATCTGTGTTGATGTTCAGGTCATGAGCCTGGGTTCTGTATGATGTGCACAATGCAGAATCACATCACCCAGGTCTTCGCCAACTCTGGGAATGTCATCAAGCCCATCGGAGTCCTCAACGAGCTCAAACGTAAGTAGTGTTTACTTGGAATCAGAGGGGGAAACCCTTTAGCACAAAGTTGATAGGAAAGTCTTTGTTCAGGCGTGTTGAAAGCCATTACAACTAAATAACATGTCCGCAAAATAGTTTTTCCCTCCAAAAATGGAAGGAGAGTTGGGACTGCATCACAGGTGCAGAATTCTGGGAAACCTTGTCAGCAAAATAGTTTTCCCTCCAAAAAAAGAGTTGATGCTGTCATTTTTGTAGGGCAAACTGACAGGGTTAAAGTCTATAATTTATTGAGTCTTCCTCCCCACCTCTGTATAACACCTGTGCAGGGATTGCAAAGCATTTCCGCTTTGGCAGCCAAGAGGACGCCCATGAGTTCCTGCGGTACACAGTGGACGCTATGCAAAAGTCCTGCCTGCCTCTAAACAAGTAGGTGTTACACTGAAATCAGTGTTCAGCCACTAGGAAGCACTGTTCTGGACTTGCATCTCATCTGACCCACATTCACGTATAGCACAGAGTGAGACATGATTAATATATCATGTTTTAGTGACCATCTCCTATATACCAGGGACCCTTAACTGACTTTAGGATCCCCCTCCCGTGTAGTGGAAGGCTATTCTGCCCCCCAACAGGTTGCCTCTACTCTCAGCAATTACTTTTGCTCTATTTCCTCAGCTGTCTGTTGCTCCGCAAAGGGCTGTCCCAATGAGAAATTAAATGAAGGCTATCTTGATTTATATGATCCTGTGTATACGCATAAAGGCAATTTCCCTTAAGGCTATTGGAAGTCACTGATAAGCATCTTTAACGGTTTGATGTTTCCTTTTACAACAGATTGGACAGGCAAACGCAAGCAACCAGTTTCATCCATCAAGTCTTTGGAGGGTATCTACGGTCCAGAGGTAGGCTTATTAGTGTAATCTTTAAATGTTTCACTTACTGAAGCCGATACGAGCGTTGCTTGCTCTTTGGGGTATTAGACTAGGTACAGTTGAAGTCGGAGGTTTACATACACCTTAGCAAATACATTTAAACTCAATTTTTCACAATTCCTGACATTTAATCCTTGTAAAAAATTCCCTGTTTTAGGATCATCACTTTATTTTAAGAATGTGAAATGTCAGAATAATAGTGATTTATTTCATCACATTCCCAGTGGGTCAGAAGTTTACATACACTCAATTAGTATTTGGTAGCATTGCCTTTAACTTGGATCAAATGTTTTGGGTAGCCTTCCACAAGCTTCCCACAATAAGTTGGGTGAATTTTGACTCATTCCTCCTTGCTCGCACACGCTTTTTCAGTTCTGCCCACAAATCTTCTATAGGATTGAGGTCAGGGCTTTGTGATGGCCACTCCAATACCTTGACTTTGTTGTCCTTAAGCCATCTTTCCACAACTTTGGAAGTATGCTTGGGGTCATTGTCCATTTGGAAGACCCATTTGCGACCAAGCTTTAACTTCCTGACTGATGTCTTGAGATGTTGCTTCAATATATTCACAATTTTCCTTCCTCATGATGCCATTTATTTTGTGAAGTGCACCAGTCCCTCCTGCAGCAAAGCACCCCCACGACATGATACTGCCACCCCCGTGCTTCACGGTTGGGATGGTGTTCTTCAGCTTACAAGCCTCCCCCTTTTCCCCTTGTTTTACTGTGGATATAGATACTTTTGTACCCGTTTCCTCCAGCATCTTCACAAGGTCCTTTGCTGTTGTTCTGGGATTGACTTGCACTTTTTGCACCAAAGTACGTTCATCTCTAGGAGACAGAACACGTCTCCTTCCTGAGCGGTATGACGGCTGCATGGTCCCATGGTGTTTATACTTGCGTACTATTGTTTGTACAGATGAACGTGGTACCTTCAGGCGTTTGGAAATTGCTCCCAAGGATGAACCAGACTTGTGGAGGTCTACAATATTTTTTCTGAGGTCTTGGCTGGTTTCTTTTTTATTTTCCCATGATGTCAAGCAAAGAGGCACTGAGCTTGAAGGTAGGCCTTGAAATACATCCACAGGTACACCTCCAATTGACTCAAATGATGTCAATTAGCCTATCAGAAGCTTCTAAAGCCATGACATCATTTTATAGAATTTTCCAAGCTGTTTAAAGGCACAGTCAACTTAGTGTATGTAAACTTCTGACGCACTAGAATTGTGATACAGTGAAATAATCTGTCTGTAAACAATTGTTGAAAAATTACTTGTGTCATGCACAAAGTAGATGGCCTAACTGACTTGCCAAAACTATAGTTTGTTAACAAGAAATTTGTGGTGTAGTTGGAAAACGAGTTTTAATGACTCCAACCTAAGTGTATGTAAACTTCCGACTTCAACTGTAAAGCACTGTGACAACTGCTGAATAAGTTTGATTTCTATACTTTCTCGCTGTATGTTGTACACCATTAGATGACTGTCGTGTGTTAATAGGTAAGATGATCTAATTGTGTCTGTCTTTTTACAGTAAAATGTTTCAACTGCAAAGCGGTCTCTGACACCTTTGACCCTTATTTGGATGTTGCTTTGGAAATAAAGGTAACGGTGAACTGCCTATCATGCTGCACAATGGGGAACCTGTCAACCATTGTGTCTTGCTAAGAATGCATCATTGACAACTGTCTCCCGTGTTACCTTTCAGACTGCTCCCAGTATCACAAAGGCTCTGGAACAGTTTGTTAAGCCTGAGCAGCTAGATGGAGAGAATGCCTACAGATGCGCTAAGTGAGTAGATCTGGATTCATTTATTGTTCATCTCAGTATAACGCTGCCTAAACCAGTGTTATTATTGTCCATCTCAGTATAACGCTGCCTAAACCAGTGTTATTGTGACCTAATTCTACATGTTTTGTTTTTGGTATTTCTAACTGATCCGTCTGTGCAGGTGTAAGAAGATGGTTCCAGCCTCTAAGAGATTCACCATCCACCGCAGCGCTAATGTGCTCACCATCTCACTGAAGCGATTCGCCAACTACAACGGGGGCAAGATCGCTAAGGTAAGACATCAGAAAACATTGTCAGTGACAGCAAAATGTACATGGAAATCAGTGTTGTTTTTTTACAGATCTTTATCTAGATTTCCACTGCCATTGCCTGTTTCTCTCCTTTAGGACGTGAGGTATGCTGAGTGCCTAGACCTGCGTCCCTTCATGTCTCAGTCCCACGGCGAGCCCCAGGTCTACGTACTCTATGCTGTCCTGGTGCACTCTGGCTTCAGCTGCCACGCTGGACACTACTACTGCTACGTCAAGGTAAGCACTAATATACGGTGTATTCAGACCCCTTGACTTTTTCCACATTTTATTACGTTACAGCCTTTCTCTAAAATATATTTTTACTCGATCTACACACAATACCCCATAATGACAAAGCGAAAAATCTGTTTTTATTTGTAACAGTTAAACACCTTTATCTACATAAGTATTCAGACCCTTTGCTATGAGACTCGAAGTTGAGCTCCGGTGCATCCTGTTTCCATTGATCATTTTATCTTTATTTAACTAGGCAAGTCATTAAAAACACATTCTTATTTAAAATGACGGCCTACAACGGCCAAAGACGCTGGGCCAATTGTGCGCTGCCCTATAGGACTCCCAATCATGGCTGGTTGTGATACAACCTAGATTCGAACCAGTGTAGTGACACCTCTAACACCGAGGTGCAGTGCTTTAGACCACTGCGCCACTCGGGAGCCCCATCATCCTCAATGTTTCTACAACTTCGTTGGAGCCCACCTGGGGTAAGTTCAATTGATTGGACATGATTTGGAAAGGCACACACCTGTCTATATAAGGTCCCACAGTTGACAGTGCACGTCAGAGCAAAAACCAAGGCATGAGGTCGAAGAATTTGGCCGTCTAGATCTGAGACACAGATCTGGGAAAGGTTACCAAAACATTTCTGCAGCATTGAAGGTCCCCAAGAACACAGTGGCCTCATCATTCTTAAGTGGAAAAAGTTTGGAACCACCAAGACTCTTCCTGGAGCTGGCCGCCCGGCCAAACTGAGCAATCGGGGGAGAAGGGACTTGGTCAGGGGAGGTGACCAAGAACCCGATGGTCACTCTGACAGAGCTCCAGAGTTCCTCTGAAGATGGGGGAACCTTCCCGATGGACAACCATCTCTGCAGCACTCCACCAATCAGGCCTTTATGGTAGAGTGGCCAGACGGAAGCCACTCCTCAGTAAAGGGCACATGACAGCCTGCTTGGAGTTTGCCAAAAGGCACCTAAAGGACTCTAAGAACATGAGTAACAAGATTCTCTGGTCTGATGAAACCAAGATTGAACTCTTTGGCCTGAATGCCAAGCATCACGTCTGTAGGAAACCTGGCACCATCCCTACGGTGAAGCATGGTGGTGGCAACATCATGCTGTGGGGATGTTTTTCAGCAGCAGGGACTGGGAGACTAGTCAGGATCAAGGGAAAGATGAACAGAGCAAAGTACAGAGCGATCCTTGATGAACACCTGCTATAGAGCGCTCAGGACCTCAGACTAGGGCGATTGGTTCACCTTCCAACAGGACAACGACCCTAAGCACACAGACAAGACGATGCAGGAGTGACTTCAGGATAAGTCTCTGAATGTCCTTGAGTGGCCCAGCCAGAGCCCAGACTTGAACCGGATCGAACATCTCTGGAGAGGCCTGAAAATGGAATAAGGCTGTAACGTAACAAAGTGGAAAAAGGGGATTGGTTTGAATACTTTCCCGAATGCACTGTATTTTAGGGCTTCCTAAAATACACTGTTGAGGTCAGCCCTAACATCTAACCTAATATATACAGTCGGGAGAAGAAGTATTTGATAACCTGCAAAATTGGCAGTCTTTCTTACTTACAAAGCATGTAGAGGTCTGTAATTTTTATCATAGGTACACTTCAACTGTGAGAGACGGAATCTAAAACAAAAATCCAGAAAATCACATTGTATGATTTTTAAGTAATTAATTTTCATTTTATTGCATGACATAATTATTTGATAAAGCAGAACTTAATATTTGGTACAGAAACCTTTGTTTGCAATTACAGAGATCATACCTTTCTTGTAGTTCCAGGTTTGCACACTGCAGCAGGGATTTTGGCCCACTCCTCCATATAGACCTTCTCCAGATCCTTCAGGTTTCGGGGCTGTCGCTGGGCAATACGGACTTTCAGCTCCCTCCAAAGATTTTCTATTGGGTTCAGGTCTGGAGACTGGCTAGGCCACTCCAGGACCTTGAGATGCTTCTTACGGAGCCACTCCTTAGTTGGCCTGGCTGTGTGTTTCGGGTCATTGTCATGCTGGAAGACCCAGCCACGACCCATCTTCAATGCTCTTACAGAGGGAAGGAGGTTGTTGGCCAAGATCTCGCGATACATGGCCCCATCCATCCTCCCCTCAATACGGTGCAGTCATCCTGTCCCCTTTGCAGAAAAGCATCCCCAAAGAATGATGTTTCCACCTCCATGCTTCACGGTGTTCTTGGGGTTGTACTCATCCTTCTTCTTCCTCCAAACACGGCGAGTGGAGTTTGTCTCATCAGACCACATGACCTTCTCCCATTCCTCCTCTGGATCATCCAGATGGTCATTGGCAAACTTCAGACGGGCCTGGACATGCGCTGGCTTGAGCAGGGGGACATTGCGTGCGCTGCAGGATTTTAATTCATGACGGCGTAGTGTGTTACTAATGGTTTTCTTTGAGACTGTGGTCCCAGCTCTCTTCAGGTCATTGACTAAGTCCTGCCGTGTAGTTCTGGGTTGATCCCTCACCTTCCTCATGATCATTGATGCCCCACGAGGTGAGATCTTGCATGGAGCCCCAGACCGAGGGTGATTGACTGTCATCTTGAACTTCTTCCATTTTTTAATAATTGCGCCAACAGTTGTTGCCTTCTCACCAAGCTGCTTGCCTATTGTCCTGTAGCCCATCCCAGCCTTGTGCAGGTCTACAATTTTATCCCTGATGTCCTTACACAGCTCTCTGGTCTTGGCCATTGTGGAGAGGTTGGAGTCTGCTTGATTGAGTGTGTGGACAGGTGTCTTTTATACAGGTAACGAGTTCAAACAGGTGCAGTTAATACAGGTAATGAGTGGAGAACAGGAGGGCTTCTTAAAGAAAAACTAACAGGTCTGTGAGAGCCGGAATTCTTACTGGTTGGTAGGTGATCAAATACTTATGTCATGCACTAAAATGCTAATTAATTACTTAAAAATCATACAATGTGATTTTCTGGATTTTTGTTTTAGATTACGTATCTCACAGTTGAAGTGTACCTATTATAAAAATTACAGACCTCTACATGCTTTGTAAGTAGGAAAACCTGCAAATTCGGCAGTGTACCAAATACTTGTTCTCCCCACTGTATTACTACTGCTACTTCAAGGTAAGCTCCAATATTGGCAGAAGTCACTAGTAGGATGGTTCACGAACAATCAATGAAAGAGAAAGCTTAACGACTACAACCCAAACCCCCATGTGAATAATCCTCTCACCACTTCTATGTAAGCCAGATGTTTGATTACAGTCTTCTATAAAGGATTATGTTAATACTTACGTATGTCAGTGTGATGCATGTTTTATAAGTCTCTCTCTTTCAGGCTAGCAATGGCCAGTGGTACCAGTTGAATGACTCCTCTGTGTTGGTCAGTGACATTAGGTCAGTCCTCAACCAGCAGGCTTACGTCCTCTTCTACATCAGGTGAGATCCCATTCACTGTGTATTGTACACCCTGTCAACCAAGGGGAGCGTTGTTTGAATGGTGTAAAATATTGGCATGTTAAAGCATTGTGTTGGACCACGCAACAGTTCTGCGCAGGTTGTTTTCCCTTTGTGGTTGAGTTTTTTGATCTGTCATGGGTGCTGCCTGTTCTGGCCACAAGGTCACCTGATCTGAAGAACGGAGGGGACTACAATCACACGTGCCGGACCCCGGGGCCCCTCGGCCAGTCGTCCCCCCGCCCCATCCTCACACCCCGGGTCAACATTGGGCCACGGCACACCAACACTGGCTTCATAGGGCCACAGCTGCCCCCACACATGGCCAAGGTACAGCCTAAACACACCAGCTTTTGCACAATCTGTTCAGAGGCAAGATGTTTAGTAAGAGCCTGTAACCAATGTGTGTGTGTGTGTGTGTGTCCCCAAGAACCTCTTTCACGTCAATGGGAATGGCTCGCTAAGTGACTACCCCTCTGGCTCTAAGCCCAGCACCAGCAGTGACAGCAGCATGGGAAAGACTAGCTACAGCCCGCTCGCCACCTCTTCCTCCCATCCTCTCAGCCGTCCCACAGGCATCCCTGACCCCGCCAAGCGCCAGAAGCTCTCCTTCTTCATCGGTCAGGGCAAACAGATCCGCCCCTCATCATCCTCTTACGTCCAGCCGTCCTCTTCGTCACAGTCTACATCAGACATGTCTACGCCCCGGGATCCCCACGTTAACGGCACTCCCTCCGGTAACAGAAACGGTCACGGGGCGTCGTTCCTGGTGCCGTACGGCCAGGAGTCGTCTGAGGAGTCGGACCAGGAGGGAGGCAGTGGTCTGGGGAATGGCACGGCTAAGCCTCACATTAACGGGAGGAAGGGAGAGACCGTCTACGGCCCCGTCCCCAGAGTGCTGGCCCTCAAGACCAACGGCATCGGTAACGGCCAGGCTACCATGCACCGTAACGGGACCAACAGCTTCTCCAAACTCAGCCAGAACGGACACCACAACATCAATGACATCAAACACCCTGAGAAGGTACCTATACTCAGTCGACACACATTTTAAATACTTCACTGAACTCCACAAATCACATTAGCAAAAGGATTCACACAAACACCTGTGTACTCATTATGTGTGTGTTGTTGTGCAGATCCACGGTAACGGTCATGCGATGTCGCCCGCTTTGGGTTCCAGCATGTCTAATGGGGCGGAGGCTCACCACAGTGGCCCAAGGTGAGCGTGATCAAATCCTCTTCTTTTGATCCACTTTGCTTGATGATTTGAAGATCCAGTAATTCATGAAATGTTGTTTTTCTACAGCAAAGAGGTGTATTGCGCCACCCCCAGCCAGGCCAGCACCTCTCAAGGCCTGCACAGTGCCGACATCGACAGCCGCCTCTCCCTCACCCCAGAGAAAATGGCTAAAACTCACTCTGGCCCCCTCCCTCACCACGCACCATCAGCCGCTGCTAAACCTCCATCCTCATTGGCTGATGTTGGAGCTAAACCACTTACCGACGCCTTGAGGGAATCCAGCTCCAACCTTGGGGTCTTATTCCTCCAGCCCACCCCCCGCGCCCTCAGTACCCCAGTCGCCCCAGCCCTCTCCGGACCAGGCCTGGGAGCCACGAAAGGCCTCGGAGCCCCACACAGGGGACCTGGGGAGGACGTCATAGAGACCCAGAACAGCCCAGCTGCAGGGCTGGATGGAAAGCCCAGCTCCAAAGAGGGAAGAGACCAGATGTACTCTTCCGATCGGGAGGAGAAAGGCAGGTTGAACTCTTCCGATCGGGATAAGGAGAAAGGCAGGTTGAACTCTTCCGATCGGGATAAGGAGAAAGGCAGGTTGAACTCTTCCGATCGGGATAAGGAGAAAGGCAGGTTGAACTCTTCCGATCGGGATAAGGAGAAAGGCAGGTTGAACTCTTCCGATCGGGATAAGGAGAAAGGCAGGTTGAACTCTTCCGATCGGGATAAGGAGAAAGGCAGGTTGAACTCTTCCGATCGGGATAAGGAGAAAGGCAGGTTGAACTCTTCCGATCGGGATAAGGAGAAAGGCAGGTTGAACTCTTCCGATCGGGATAAGGAGAAAGGCAGGTTGAACTCTTCCGATCGGGATAAGGAGAAAGGCCGACTACATTCTTCGGACCGCGATAGGGATCGAGACCGGCTGTACTCTTCTGACCGGGATAAAGACGGAGAAGGGGATAGGTACCACCGGGACAGGAGCCGTGAACGCAACCGGGACCATGACTCAGACCGGCACCGGCGAGACCACCGAGACAGAGACTACCACCGGTCGTACCGGGACCGCTCGCTCAGCCGGGACAGACACCGGAACTGGGAGTCTGAGGCATTCCTCTCACAGCGACGCTATCACCCCAGAGAGAGGGACAGGGACCGCTGTCACCACCATTACCACCACAGAACGAGAGAGGACAGGAATAGGGACAGGAGGGAGCACAGCCACCACAGCCTCCCACACAGAGAGGAGCTTCATGGACGCTCAAGGTGGAGGGATGAAGGTAAAGAGAGGGGTTACCACCCTTCACAGGAGACCCCTCTGCCCACCCCACTGAGCTCCAGCACCAAGCCCAGTCAGTCCCTACCTCGCCCAGCCCTTTCCCCAGCCAGACCAGCCCTGGAGAAACGACCCGAGCCTCACAGAGAGGAGAGAAAGGACAGCTCTGAGGAGCGTCGGGCCAAGAAACCCAAGAAGAGCAAGAAGAAGAAGTCCAAGGACAGAGAGAGGCACCGAGAGAATAGGTAAGGCAGTCTTTCTTCTCTCTTAAACCTCCACAATGAGACAATGTCAGATAAAGTAACAACTGATCTATATTAACTCTGACCTGGGTGTTCTTTCTTCCAGGACCTTTGACGTGGATTCCTCTGACAGGGCAGCCGACGGCAGCAGTTCCTCCAAACACAAGAAAAGTAGGAGGTATGACACTGACACGGAGGATGAGAAGTCGGGGGGTGAGATCCGCTCTACCCAGAGTTCCGAGGGGCACCGTGACCCCAATGCCCCCCGGGAGGGTCGCAGGGCAAGCAGCAGCGACGATGAGAGGGCGAGCAAGAAGCAACGTTACCAGGACGATGGCTATGACAACAGCTACCCCAAGAAACGGCATCGCGCCGATGACAACGACCGCTCCTTCTCCTCTCGTGATGGATCACCAACAGCAGCTCCTCAAAACGCATCGCACTGCCACTTCAACAAACACACAGGTAAAAAAACAAGCAGATGTGGTTTCTATAGGTGCAGTTGTTTCTCACTGTGTTAATCTATCATTTTGACCATAATGTTTTGTCGTAGGTAATGGCTTAGGTCAACCCAATGGAAACTCCCACGAATGTTCTACCAATGGACTGTACAATGACCTTAGACAGTAGATTTTCTCTGTTCGACCAGAGACACAGAACAATGTAAGTATCTTTCCTTTGCCTCTGTCTTACTCTCAGAATCTCTATGCTTGACTGCATGGTTATGAGTGGAAAAACAGGAGCCGGTTTCAACTCATCTTGATTGTGTAAAGACTGATGGGACTGTCTGCAAACCTGACATCTTTCCCTCTCATTGCAGACTTGGAATACTTTACTTTAAATATCAACCTTTATATAAAAGTGAAATTCAACAGCAACAGGAATGTCATCCCAAATATTTGAACGTGGTGCTGTATTATTGGGAATATACTGTATTTTTACCACATGAGAAATTAAGATTACTAGATTTTTTTTCAAATTCACTCTTCAGCGGTGTACACTTGTCACTCAATGTACATTATGATGAATAAGCTGCACAGTGGAAGACTCAGGACTTTGTTCAAACGAGACTTATTCCTCCTCGGAGAACTGATCAACTGGTGAAATAATCCAAAAAGAGGAAGACAAATAGTTCTTGCCTAGGAGATGAACTGTTTGTCACCATTATCCACATATCTGTATAGGTGGAGGTATAAAACCTCTCTCTGATGGAGTGAGTAGTGTCTGGAGGAGACTGTTGTGACTACGTGTGTACTTAACACAACTCCACCTACCCTGGAGACTTCAGGACAGCTCTTTTTACTTTCTAAAGCCTAAGATCATCCCTCTGAATCCTTCACAGGAGAAGAACGATTTCCCTCCCTCTCACTGAGATTTCCAATTCTTTTAACTTGTTATTCAAGCATTTAAAAAAGCTGAACAATAATCATGTTACCACTTATGGCTTTGGACCTATGTTTCTGCTTTTTTTTATTTTTTATTCTGTTTTCTAGCATCCATAAGAAATACTGTGAATTTAATTTTGAACTGTACTATCAGTTTTTTTTATACATAAGTCCTGTATCAGGAATACAAATAGAGAATAGTTTTGTTTTAGAGAATTACCACGACGCAATTTAGACCTTGTTCTATGGACACAAGTCAGTGAAATGGGTAGGATGGTTTGCTTGGGTTTTTTTCTAACTAAAAAGACAACATGTTCATGTTAACACATTTTTAGTTCTACAATAGCATGTCAAATTTATACATTGTACAAGGTATATAAAAAGCCGTAAATACATTTGCTAATGTCAAAGTAACTCATCTTACATTGTTTGTTGGAGTGAAAGCTGTTGATTAACTGGGCATGTACACACAGATGGGAATAGTGTCTGCCTTTGTATTGGACGGATGAAGTCCGTTCTCTGAATTTTGGTAAAATATTTTGCATATGAGTGATTGTTTAATTGATTGCTTTTAAGCTCGTCAGATAAGACTGTTGAAACACTCTGGATTCAAGGCCAACAGTCGTAAGGTCATTTTTCATATTGTTTCCAGGTTACACAATGACAGTGAGGGAGTTCAAACCAGGACCTGGGTACTCAGTTCATAGTCACATGTCAGACTGGTCAGTGACACAGGAGAATATCTGAACATTCTATTTTATTCAAAATCCTCACGAGTTGAAAGGCTCCTGCAATGCTGAGAATCTTGTGAACTTTTACACAACTTGGACCTGTAGAAAGTTCACTGATCTGTCAGTCTCACCCTGGGGCGCTCTTTAGTCTGGATCACTGAAGAGTTACAGAATGCGCGATAGAAATAGAAAGGTAATTTCCGATTAAGCCGACATGTGTGTTCACCGTACATGCAGTCACCACTAACGCAGGAACATTGCCTTTAAATTTCAATCATGACACTGAACTTCAGCGATACAGATTGAGTAAAGCCCCTAGTGAGGAGTTGTTTCACCATGTGAAACCCAGCTGGCTTGGCTGTTACGTCATTATCTGTTTATCTTCCTCCATTTGCTCTGAGGAGTTGGAGTTCTTCCACTGCAGTATGTACTCTGTAATGCTCAACTTTAAGCAGGTGTAGGCTAGCCATAACTTTTACATGCTACAGAAACACAAATTATAAACATTATGTACAGTGTATATACACACACAATGTAAAGATGAAAAAACATTTTTGTAATTAGAGAAAATGTGAAAAACAAATTATTTATAGCAGTGGACTTTGAATCAATACATAAACTAGTTTTAGATAACTGCCCCACAAACATGACAATGTATTATAGCTCTAAGACAAAATGGCGTCACATCTCCTTCACCATAGAGATCTCTCTGGCATGGGCGTCTCATTGTTAAACAGAAACTGAAAAAAAATAAAAACCATCCCTATTGTATTAGTGTCAATCGTTTCAGGGGTGGAAAATCAGACCAGCTGATTCATAAATTGAGGCTCTTCTGACATTTAAATCATACTCGACTCACGCACTAGAGGGCAACAATATCCATGCTTATATGGCTGGGGGAAGCACAGACCATACGGTTTCTCAGTGTCCTCACAATACTGTACATTCACACTTCATAGAATTTACAGTTGTGTGAATTGTATTCACACATACATCTGAAAAGAAACTGATGACCAAAATATCAAGTGCCCTTCCCCATCTTGTCCTTTATCCATACTGATGAAGTGGAGAGGTGTAGCATCCAAAGTCAATTCCCCACTACATCCCCTTACCCTGGTCTCTGCTGTGGCCATGCAGCCATGTGTCCTGTCCCTGGGCTGAGTGAAAGAGACCCCCCTGGTCTCCTGGACAGACCGGGGTCTATGCTGGTATCGCTGATGATGGGAAGGGTGTGGCCAGGCGCTCCTCCTCACTTCTTATTGGCTATTCTCCGCTTCCTGGTTGCCAGCATGTCATAGAAAGGATCCCTGCTGATGCTTGCTCTGCAGAAAGAAGAGATTGGTTATGAAAAATAGACAATGGTTGTGTATTACAGTAGCCTATGTACGTCTTCATGAGCAGGCGAGGGAATAGTTTCCCCCGCTTTACCCTTCATGAGCAGGCGGGGGAATAGTTTCCCCAGCTTTACCCTTCATGAGCAGGCAGGGGAATAGTTTCCCCAGCTTTACCCTTCATGAGCAGGCAGGGGAATAGTTTCCCCAGCTTTACTACATTCAGTATCAGCACAGTTCACATTTTAACCTACATTGTTGTCAAAGAAAAACATTGCATTGCAGCATTCTGCTCTGACAGAGGACCTCAACAGAGCTGTAACACAATCAAGCGGTTTCTTATTTGTATTTATTATGGATCCCCATTAGTTCCTGCCAAGGCAGCAGCTACTCTTCCTGGGGTTTATTATGGCTCCCCATTAGTTCCTGCCAAGACAGCAGCTACTATTCTTGGGGTCCATCAAAATGAAAGCAGTTATACATTCACAACACACTAAAGTGTGTGCCCTCAGGCCCCTACTCTATATCTACAAAATCCATGGGTACGTGTATAGTGCGTATGTTATCGTGCGTTTGTATGCATGTGTCTATGTTTGTGTTGCTTCACAGTTCCCGCTGTTCCAAAAGGTGTATTTTTATCTGTTATTTTTTTAAATCTAATTTTACTGCTTGCATGAGTTACTTGATGTGGAATAGAGTTCCATGTAGTCATGGCTCTATGTAGTACTTCCCAAATTCTGTTCTGGACATGGGAACTGTGAAGAGACGTCTTGTGGCATGTCTTGTGGGGTATGCATGGGTGTCCGAGCTGTGCGCCAGTAGTTCAAAACAGACACCTTGGTGCATTCAACATGTCAATACCTCTCATAAATACAAGTAGTGATGAAGTCAATCTCTCCTCCACTTTGAGCCAGGAGAGATTGACATGCAAATTATTAATGTTAGCTCTCTGTGTACATCCAAAGGCCAGCCGTGCTGCCCCGTTCTGAGCCAATTTACATTTTCCCAAGTCCCTCTTTGTGGCACCTGACCACACGACTGAACAGTTGTCACAAAACCACGGCCTGTAGGACCTGCCTTGTTGATAGTGCTGTTAAGGTAGAGCGGCGCTTTATTATGGACAGACTGCTACCCATCTTAGCTACTGTTGTATCAATAGGTTTTGACCATGACCGTTTACAATCCAGGGTTACTCCAAGCAGTTTAGTCATCTCAACTTGCTCAATCACCACATTATTCATTACAAGATTTAGTCGAGGTTTAGGGTTTAGTGAATGATTTGTCCCAAATATAATGCTTTTAGTTTTTGAAATATTTAGGAGTAACTTATTCCTTGTCACCCATTCTGAAACTAACTGCAGCTCTTTGTTAAGTGTTGCAGTGATTTCAGTCGCTGTAGTAGCTGACGTATAGTGTTGAGTCATCCGCATACAGACACTCAAAGCCAGTGGCATGTCATTAGTAAAAATTTAAAAAAGTTGACAGGACAACAGGTGTTTTCTTTGGTACATTAGTGCAGACTGTCTAGACTATAATACACCCATATTTTCCCTTGGAGACTGCAGAGGGGAAAACCCATAGAGGTCCAAGCCTTGCATCCAACGGGACTGTAATAGGGCTAAGTAATTCACTGCTTTCCTGGCAGTAGGAACACAGGACATGCTGGGATGGCCATTCGGTGTGTGTATCATGCTGACCACAGGGGAGACTGAAGCGGACTCAGAGTACAGAGGGTGTATGTGAGGTAAAGCAACTCAGGTCTGGCCTCTTCTGCACAGTCTGTCACACTGTCTCAGTCTGACAGCTACAACACAATGAAGAGGCCTATAAAGTTGACCTACGGCTGATATTTCATACAGGGCTGGTATGGACTAGGAGTGGCACTGGTTTCCCAATTCTCCCACTGTAAACTCATTTTCCAACACCCCATCTAAAGTTATGATAATTGCAGAACTAAAGTTGACATAATCATCATGTTCCCCTGTGTATTGCATCCACTTCATCCAAACAAGCTTGCCAGTAAGGTTGTGGCACGAGCAGAAAAATCTATTCTGTTGGTTCTAATGGAAACCCAGCGTTCAATCGTAATGGTGTTTCTATATCTTCATGCCTGATGAGAGCATCATTTAATATGATTTCCCCAGCTGATATTGATCATTGGAAAGCTCAGCTGAGAAGAGCTATGATCAATCACCCTCTGGGTCCAATTTAACAGAGCACTTTCATCATTCCTTCTCTCCTTAACTAGACAGCATTAGTGTCTGATAAATAGTGTGGATTTTGCAAAAACACGAAGAGGAACGAATTGAGGCTGAATGCCTACAGGACAATCTACAGGGCTTTATCAAACAGAAACCCATTTAACCTCCAGAGAACTCAGATCAACTCTGAGCCCAGTCTTGTCTACCGCACACTGAGAAAGTGAGCCTCAGCCATATGGGTTAGTCTGTCACACAGTTACATCAAAGAGTTCACACATGGTCATGGTGCTTTGTGTGAAGACCAACCCATCTTCAAAGAAGTGTCAGTGGATACATACATACTGGTTTAATCCTAGTTTTGCCATCGAATCGTTGAGATTCACTGGTGTCTCCTAGCAGATGACTATGGGCTTTGGACCCTGGTGAGTAATATCTGTTGTGTTTACATGGGGGTAAAACTCCCAAAACATGAGGTGGGTTATATACAAAAACATACTTGATGGATTTGATCCACTCCTCCTTCTCCTCTGTGGTGGGCGCTGATATCCTGTACACTGTGTGGTTGCCCTCAACGACCCGGCCGTCCGCCTCAGTCTTACACGCCTTGATCAACGAACCCTTGTGGTTGGGGTTGTAGAGCTCGAAACAGTTCTGATTGGACGACAGCGTCCAAAAGAGAGAGAGGTGAGAGTACAGAACTAGTTACGGTGAAGATAATTAATTAGTTACAGTGAAGAGGGACAGTTAGTCCTGTTGAAGAGGGACAGTTAGTCCCGGTGAAGAGTGTTACAGTGAAGGGGGACAGTTAGTCCCGGTGAAGAGGGACAGTTAGTCCCGGTGAAGAGGGTCTAGAAGTGTTCAGTGCTTTATTAGCCCTTTCTTAGAAAGTGTTTCAGTATATTTTGAGGAACTTACAGGTTTCCTGGGCTCATCCACCTCTCTTACACTGAGGTTCTCCAAAGGAATGATCCCACGAGGTTCCTTGTCCTGCAGACGTGAAGAACACATTCATTTATTTAATATGTAGCCAGACAGCATATACTTACAGGCCAATTGTTTTGTGCTGATGGTTCAATAACTAAAACACATGTGAATAAAACCCACATTACAAATAAGTGTGTATAAATCAGCAATATTTGGACAATATTCTATTGTATGAGGAAGTTACTTAAGTGAGAAGTAACATCCTACAGTGGGTTTCTATTGTGTCTGGGAGGCTCTGCAGCCTGGGGGGGGGGGGGGGGGGGGTCTGGGGGCTGAGGAGACCTTGAGGAACAGAACAGCCCGGTCTTTCTCTTAATGAGAGAACACAGCAGGGAGGTGACGTCCAGGGACTGGGCTCAATCCTGGTAGTGGGCTCTAAGCTG
Source organism: Salvelinus namaycush (assembly GCF_016432855.1). Taxonomy (NCBI): domain Eukaryota; kingdom Metazoa; phylum Chordata; class Actinopteri; order Salmoniformes; family Salmonidae; genus Salvelinus; species Salvelinus namaycush. The sequence continues at coordinate 79,074,843 of NC_052310.1, forward strand.
TGGTGTGTTGGGGCTGTACTCTCATCAGTGAATATAGGATAATGGGGGGGGGGTTTGGGCTAGGCCAGATGTGTAACAGACCTCCCAGATGGTTCCATGCATCGTGTTAATTGCTGGACCATGGTGCATTTAGGTCAAAGGGCCAGGCTGCATCTGCTGCAGAGGTCTGTCATTGATAAAACCACACACTAACTTACCGTTGTGTATTCAAAGTAGTACAGGCAGTTGTCAGTCAGAATGAACCACCGTCTCTTCCAGGTCTTCACTCTTCCACCTGTAGAGAAATATACCAGACATGTTGAGTAACAAGAGTTACATCCTGAAAGAGAGACATGTTGAGTAACAAACCACAGACAGAGAAGAGCCAATGGCCAAGCCATGCGGAGAGGCAGTGCTGTAGGCTACACAGCCAATGAGGTGATACATTTTTATCTGCAATACTAACCGTAATGTATAGAGTTGACCTGATTTCCTATATTCTACATGACAATGATATCTGTTCTAGGCAATCTATTTCAACTGAATGTTGTGTAATGCTGCACCCTCCTGAATAGACCCTAGCATGGCATGTGGATGCTAATCTCTTGGGCCTATACAATACTATGGGAAAGGGTTTAGATGGAGGCTGCTTAAATGTCAACCTTTCAGCAACCAGCAAAGCCTTTCTCATAGACTAATTTCAGTGCAAACTGCAACAGCAATTATGAAAATTTCCTTTGAGACTCAATGTTGAGACAGACAGACTAGCCAATAGTCCAGCCCTCAGACCTTAGGGTAGGGTACTCTTCCTATCTGATTGGCAGTCTGTCCATTAGGCTGGTTCAATCAGGGGCCCAATATCCCCCCTCCCGCCCCTCAGCCTCCCTAGAGGTCCCAAAGTAGTGCAGGTATTGCTTGTGAAAACAGTCAAAATGTGGGTTCAATTTGGGAAGAAATCCCAGAAATGCAGCCGGAGCTGGGGAGCGTGGTTCATTGGTCAGGGGTGGCAATGCATTCAGACTGACATCACAGTATACCCAGCCCACTGCATAATAAAGACATTTGCCTCTTAAAAGTGATGCATCTTAATTTTATTTCATTATTTTGCAGATATAAAGTGAAAAGAGAGGGACATTTACTCATTCTGCATTTCTGTAACAATACACTAGTAAGCGAGTTTACTGCAATGAGTTTACTTGTTTAAATTCCTGTTCAAGTACTAACAATCAATACAAAATGGGGATGTGGTCCCACTTCATAGAAGCATTCATCATAGTCTGAACTCAGTTCTTTTCACTTGGCCAAATCCCTCTCTGTACCGGGAAGCCAGTCTGTCCGACCAACCAGGGAGTGTAAGGAACAGAATGAGTAACAAGATACAATTCTCAGACGCTGTATTTTTTCAGGAAGAATATCTCCTCACGATATGGAGTTAGCATTAACTCTTCTCTCCTTGAGTCAAGCCTTTGTCAGCAGATAAATGCAGATAATTCTCTACAGTTGTCCAGATTAAGGATTATTTGAGTTTGTTAATTAAACAAAAATGATGCAAGCCATCAATAATCCATGTAATTATAAAGTAATACTATGACTACTATAGTATTACTATACTTTACGGGGTAGATCAGGGCATAGAAACACGAGCAATGGACATTAGACTAGTGGGAATCTGTCCTTTGGTCCAAATTTGAGATTTTTGGTTCCAACCGCTGTGTCTTTGTGAGATGCACAGTAGGTGAACGGATGATCTCCACATGTATGGTTCCAACTGAAGTATGGAGGTGGTGGTGTGGGGGTGCTTTGCTGGTGACACGGTCTGTGATTTATTTAGAATTCAAGGCACACTTAACCAGCATGACTACCACAGCATTCTGCAGCGATACGCCATCCCATCTGGTCTGCACTTAATCCCACTATCATTTGTTTTTCAACAGGACAATGACCCCAAAAACACATCCAGGCTGTGTAAGGGCTATTTGACCAAGAAGGAGAGTGATCGAGTGCTGCATCAGATGACCTGGCCTCCACAATCATCCGACATCATCCTAAACCATCTCAAATTGGGTTGAGTTGGACTGCAGAGTGAAGGAAAAGCAACCAACAAGTGCTCAGCATGTGGGAACTCCTTCGAGACTGTTGGAAAAGCATTCCTCATGAAGCTGGTTGAGAGAATGCCAAGAGTGTGCAAAGCTGTCATCAAGGCAAAGGGTGGCTACTTTGAAAAACAAATCTAAATATATTTTAGATTGAACAATTATTTAGTTACTACATGATTCCATATGTGTCATTTCATTGTTTTGATGTCTTCACTATTATTCTACAATGTAGAAAATAGTAAAAATAAAGAAAAACCCTTGAATGAGTAGGTGTGTCCAAACTTTTGACTGGTACTTTTGAGTGCCTTTGGAAAGTATTCAGACCCCTTGACTTTTTCCACATTTTATGTTACAGCCTTATCCTAATTAGATTAAGTTAAAGTCCTCAGCAATCTACACACAATACCTCATAATGACAAAGCGAAAACAGGTTTAGAAATGTTTGCTCATTTATTTACATAAGTATTTCAGAACCTTCGCTATGAGACTCGAAATTGAGCTCAGGTGCATCCTGTTTCTATTGATCATCCTTGAGATGTTTCTACAACTTGATTGGAGTCCACCTGTGGTAAATTCAATTGATTGGACATGGTTTGGAAAGGCAAACACCTGTCTACATAAGGTCCCACAGTTGCCAGTGCATGTCAGAGCAAAAACCAAGCCATGAGGTTGAAGGAATTGTCTTGTGGAGGTCCGAGACGGGATTGTGTCGAGGCACAGATCTGGGGAAGGATACCAAAACATTCCTACAACATTGAAGGTCCCCAAGAACACAGTGGCCTCGTCATTCTTACATGCAAGAAGTTTGGAACCATCAACTCTTCCTGGAGCTGGCTGCCCGGCCAAACTGAGCAATCTGGGGAGAAAGGCCTTGGTCAGGGGAGGTGAAGAACCCGATGGTCACTCTAGAGCTCTGTCAGAGTTCCTCTGTGGAGATGGGAGAACCTTCCAGAATGACAACCATCTCTGCAGCACTCCACCAAATCAGGCCTTTATGGTAGAGTGGCCAGACAGAAGCCACTCCTCAGTAAAGGGCACATGACAGCCAGCTTGGAGTTTGCCAAAAGGCACCTAAAGGTGTCTCAGAACATGAGAAACAAGAATCTCTGGTCTGATGAAACCAAGATTGAACTCTCTGGCCTGAATGCCAAGCATCACGTCTGTAGGAAACCTGGCACCATCCCTACGGTGAAGCATGGTGGTGGCAGCATCATGCTGTGGGGATGTTTTTCAGCAGCAGGGACTGGGAGACTAGTCAGTATTGAGGGAAAGATGAACAGAGCAAAAGTATAGAGAGATCCTTGATGAAAACCTGCTATAGAGCGCTCAGGGCCTCAGACTGGGGCGAAGGTTCAGCTTCCACCAACAGAACAACAGGACAACAGCCAAGACAATGCAGGAGTGCCTTCAGGACAAGTCTCTGAATGTCCTTGAATGGCCCAGCCAGAGCACTGGACTTTAACCTGATCAAACATCTCTGGAGAGACCTGAAAATTAGCTGTGCAGCGACGCTCCCCATCCAACCACAGAACTGTAGAGAAGAATGGGAGAAATTCCCCAAATACAGGTGTGCCAAGCTTGTAGCGTCATACCCAAGAAGACTCGAGGCTGTAATCGCTGCCAAAGGTGCTTCAACAAAGTACTGAGTAAAGGGTCTGAATAATTATGTCAATGTAATATCAGTTTACACATTTATGAATTAGCACAAATTTCTAAACAACCTGTTTTTGCTTTGTCATTATTAATGAGCGAAAAAAAACTATCCATTTTAGAATAAGGCTGTAATGTAACAAAATGTGAAAAAAGTCAAGGGGTCTGAACACTTTCCGAAGGCACTGTAACTACCTGACAGGCTGCAGTAATGACCCATTTAACTACCTGACAGGCTGCAGTAATGACCCATTTAACTACCTGACAGGCTGCAGTAATGACCCATTTAACTACCTGACAGGCTGCAGTAATGACCCATTTAACTACCTGACAGGCTGCAGTATTGACCCATTTAACTACCTGACAGGCTGCAGTATTGACCCATTTAACTACCTGACAGGCTGCAGTAATGACCCATTTAACTACCTGACAGGCTGCAGTATTGACCCATTTAACTACCTGACAGGCTGCAGTAATGACCCATTTAACTACCTGACAGGCTGCAGTATTGACCCATTTAACTACCTGACAGGCTGCAGTAATGACCCATTTAACTACATCATAAAAACCAAGGTGGCTAACAGGCAGCTCCTTCCAAAAGGATGCTAAAATTAGCATACAGATGTAATGCATGCAACTCCGAGTGGAAAACAAACTAAAATGATCTGGCAAGCGCAGCCGGTGGGATGGAAAAAGGGGGATCCCAATGGATAGATAGAGGTTTCATCCAAAATGGCACTCTGTTCTCTACAATATAGTGCCCTATTTTCACCAGTAGTGCACTATATAGGAGGCCATTTGAGACGCACCCAGATAGGAGGAAGTAGGAAGCAGCAGTATGTGTTTGTGGCCTGGAGGGCAGCAGCAGCAGTATGTGTTTGTGGCCTGGAGGGCAGCAGCAGCAGTATGTGTTTGTGGCCTGGAGGGCAGCAGCAGCAGTATGTGTTTGTGGCCTGGAGGGCAGCAGCAGCAGTATGTGTTTGTGGCCTGGAGGGCAGCAGCAGCAGTATGTGTTTGTGGCCTGGAGGGCAGCAGCAGCAGTATGTGTTTGTGGCCTGGAGGGCAGCAGCAGTAGCATGTGTTTGTGGCCTGGAGGGCAGCAGCAGCAGCATGTGTTTGTGGCTTGGAGGGCAGCAGCAGCAGCATGCGTTTGTGGCCTGGAGGGCAGCAGCAGCAGTATGCGTTTGAGGCCTGGAGGGCAGCAGCAGCAGTATGCGTTTGAGGCCTGGAGGGCAGCAGCAGCAGTATGCGTTTGTGGCCTGGAGGGCAGCAGCAGCAGTATGTGTTTGAGGCCTGGAGGGCAGCAGCAGCAGCATGTGTTTGTGGCCTGGAGGGCAGCAGCAGCAGTATGTGTTTGAGGCCTGGAGAGCAGCAGCAGCAGTATGTGTTTGAGGCCTGGAGGGCAGCAGCAGCAGTATGTGTTTGAGGCCTGGAGGGCAGCAGCAGCAGTATGTGTTTGAGGCCTGGAGGGCAGCAGCAGCAGTATGTGTTTGAGGCCTGGAGGGCAGCAGCAGCAGCATGTGTTTGAGGCCTGGAGGGCAGCAGCAGCAGCATGTGTTTGTGGCCTGGAGGGCAGCAGCAGCAGTATGTGTTTGAGGCCTGGAGGGCAGCAGCAGCAGTATGTGTTTGTGGCCTGGAGGGCAGCAGCAGCAGCATGTGTTTGTGGCCTGGAGGGCAGCAGCAGCAGTATGTGTTTGAGGCCTGGAGAGCAGCAGCAGCAGTATGTGTTTGAGGCCTGGAGGGCAGCAGCAGCAGTATGGGTTTGAGGCCTGGAGGGCAGCAGCAGCAGTATGGGTTTGAGGCCTGGAGGGCAGCAGCAGCAGCATGTGTTTGAGGCCTGGAGGGCAGCAGCAGCAGTATGTGTTTCAGGCCTGGAGGGCAGCAGCAGCAGTATGCGTTTCAGGCCTGGAGGGCAGCAGCAGCAGTATGCGTTTCAGGCCTGGAGGGCAGCAGCAGCAGTATGCGTTTCAGGCCTGGAGGGCAGCAGCAGCAGTATGCGTTTCAGGCCTGGAGGGCAGCAGCAGCAGTATGTGTTTCAGGCCTGGAGGGCAGCAGCAGCAGTATGCGTTTCAGGCCTGGAGGGCAGCAGCAGCAGTATGCGTTTCAGGCCTGGAGGGCAGCAGCAGCAGTATGCGTTTCAGGCCTGGAGGGCAGCAGCAGCAGTATGCGTTTCAGGCCTGGAGGGCAGCAGCAGCAGTATGTGTTTCAGGCCTGGAGGGCAGCAGCAGCAGTATGTGTTTCAGGCCTGGAGGGCAGCAGCAGCAGTATGCGTTTCAGGCCTGGAGGGCAGCAGCAGCAGTATGTGTTTCAGGCCTGGAGGGCAGCAGCAGGAGGAACTCAGAACACCACATACTGTAGCATACAGAACACATTCTCCAAGTGCAAACCCATGACCAAAATTAAATAAATGCACCCCTTCCTTGGGCCTTATTTAAGCTAGATGCTATAATAACTAGGGCCCTGAGTTTTTCCTTGTCAGGTCACATGGGCTGGAAAAACTAACAAAGAAGCTAATAGATGAGCACTAACCAGCTAGCAGCGAATACATCTGTTGACTAAGAAGATTAACCGCTAGGTCTACATGTTAGCATGGGTCCTCAGGGAGGGAAGGTTGGGAGAAGTTGTCCCTAACCACAGATCTAGGATCAGTTTACGTCCACCCTCAATCCTAACCTTAACCAATATATTTGACCATGTATCAGTAGTTAGGGGCAACTTCTATTGGGATCGAGGAGGGGTACCTACCTCCTAGTGCAGAGTAAGAAGAAACAGCCAGTCACAGAACAGAAAGGTGACAAGTCAAAGGGTGTGAGTGAAAACAAGATTTAACAGTAAGGGCACAGTAAGTGCATAAACCAAGGACGGAGAGAGAAGCAGCTGAATCACACAGACCATGCTTGGAGTGAGAGAGAAAAGACAGGATGAGACAGTAGCGCAGAAATAATACGAGTTGTTTTTCACATTGCTAACATTAGATCATATCCTGAGATCATAGCCATCTGCACAAAAATGTCGTGAAGAAGGATAGGATATAGAATATTTGGAGTTATGTTGGTGAACCAAGTACCAAGATGTGGATTCTTTGGTCGTCACTCACCTAATTTCAGTAGCCATCCCTCTCTGTCAGGGTTGAAGAACGTATGTGTCAGATCGTTGCCATCGTCCTCTGGGATTTTGAAGGGCTCATTTTTTATGCTGTCAAATAAATTCTGTCAAATACAATACAAAAAGGTTGAGTAATGGAAAAAACATTTGCTCTACACACGCACGCAAACACACGCACACTCTCACCCTGAGTAGTTCCTCTGGCAGGTCTCCTCCCTCATTGATACCTCTGTTCATGGAGATGAATCGCTCTACAGGGGGCTTGTCTCTGACATTGGGGTTGTGCAGGCTGGTGTTCAACATAATGATGGCAAACGACAGCACATAACAGGTGTCTGCAGGAGGGAGAGAAGTAATGAATATTTAGTACTGATACACACCTCAGACATCTCTCTGCCTTTCACTGAGGTTAACCAAGGACGCCAGACACTAGTCAATTCATGAGTTTTGGGAAGAATTTTGTGGTAATTATCAATTATATCTGAAAATTGATCTAATAACAATAAACAACTTTTCTTCTTCTCTGCCCCCCTGCATGCATGAGACTACTACTAGTAGAGACTCAATACAGTAGATCAACCTGGTGACCCAGCAGGGAGTAGTCCACTGTTAGTACTACTAGTAGAGACTCAATACAGTAGATCAACCTGGTGACCCAGCAGGGAGTAGTCTACTGTTACTACTACTAGTAGAGACTCAATACAGTAGATCAACCTGGTGACCCAGCAGGGAGTAGTCTACTGTTACTACTACCAGTAGACTCAATACAGTAGATCAACCTGGTGACCCAGCAGGGAGTAGTCTACTGTTACTACTACTAGTAGAGACTCAATACAGTAGATCAACCTGGTGACCCAGCAGGGAGTAGTCTACTGTTACTACTACAAGTAGAGACTCAATACAGTAGATCAACCTGGTGGCCCAGCAGGGAGTAGTCTACTGTTACTACTACTAGTAGAGACTCAATACAGTAGATCAACCTGGTGACCCAGCAGGGAGTAGTCTACTGTTACTACTACTAGTAGAGACTCAATACAGTAGATCAACCTGGTGACCCAGCAGGGAGTAGTCTACTGTTACTACTACTAGTAGAGACTCAATACAGTAGATCAACCTGGTGACCCAGCAGGGAGTAGTCTACTGTTACTACTACCAGTAGAGACTCAATACAGTAGATCAACCTGGTGGCCCAGCAGGGAGTAGTCTACTGTTACTACTACCAGTAGAGACTCAATACAGTAGATCAACCTGGTGACCCAGCAGGGAGTCGTCTACTGTTACTACTACTACTAGAGACTCAATACAGTAGATCAACCTGGTGACCCAGCAGGGAGTAGTCTACTGTTACTACTACTAGTAGAGACTCAATACAGTAGATCAACCTGGTGACCCAGCAGGGAGTAGTCTACTGTTACTACTACTAGTAGAGACTCAATACAGTAGATCAACCTGGTGGCCCAGCAGGGAGTAGTCTACTGTTACTACTACTAGTAGACTCAATACAGTAGATCAACCTGGTGACCCAGCAGGGAGTAGTCTACTGTTACTACTACTAGTAGAGACTCAATACAGTAGATCAACCTGGTGATCCAGCATGGAGTAGTCTACTGTTACTACTACTAGTAGAGACTCAATACAGTAGATCAACCTGGTGATCCAGCAGGGAGTAGTCTACTGTTAGTACTACTAGTAGAGACTCAATACAGTAGATCAACCTGGTGGCCCAGCAGGGAGTAGTCTACTGTTACTACTACCAGTAGAGACTCAATACAGTAGATCAACCTGGTGACCCAGCAGGGAGTAGTCTACTGTTAGTACTACTAGTAGACTCAATACAGTAGATCAACCTGGTGACCCAGCAGGGAGTAGTCTACTGTTACTACTACTAGTAGAGACTCAATACAGTAGATCAACCTGGTGACCCAGCAGGGAGTAGTCTACTGTTACTACTACTAGTAGAGACTCAATACAGTAGATCAACCTGGTGGCCCAGCAGGGAGTAGTCTACTGTTACTACTACTACTAGAGACTCAATACAGTAGATCAACCTGGTGATCCAGCAGGGAGTCGTCTACTGTTACTACTACTAGTAGAGACTCAATACAGTAGATCAACCTGGTGATCCAGCAGGGAGTAGTCTACTGTTACTACTACTAGTAGAGACTCAATACAGTAGATCAACCTGGTGATCCAGCAGGGAGTAGTCTACTGTTACTACTACTAGTAGAGACTCAATACAGTAGATCAACCTGGTGATCCAGCAGGGAGTCGTCTACTGTTACTACTACTAGTAGACTCTCAATACAGTAGATCAACCTGGTGACCCAGCAGGGAGTAGTCTACTGTTACTACTACTAGTAGAGACTCAATACAGTAGATCAACCTGGTGACCCAGCAGGGAGTAGTCTACTGTTACTACTACTAGTAGAGACTCAATACAGTAGATCAACCTGGTGACCCAGCAGGGAGTAGTCTACTGTTACTACTACTAGTAGAGACTCAATACAGTAGATCAACCTGGTGACCCAGCAGGGAGTAGTCTACTGTTACTACTACTAGTAGAGACTCAATACAGTAGATCAACCTGGTGACCCAGCAGGGAGTAGTCTACTGTTACTACTACTAGTAGAGACTCAATACAGTAGATCAACCTGGTGGCCCAGCAGGGAGTAGTCTACTGTTACTACTACTAGTAGAGACTCAATACAGTAGATCAACCTGGTGACCCAGCAGGGAGTAGTCTACTGATACTACTACCAGTAGAGACTCAATACAGTAGATCAACCTGGTGGCCCAGCAGGGAGTAGTCTACTGTTACTACTACTAGTAGAGACTCAATACAGTAGATCAACCTGGTGATCCAGCAGGGAGTCGTCTACTGTTACTACTACTACTAGAGACTCAATACAGTAGATCAACCTGGTGACCCAGCAGGGAGTAGTCTACTGTTACTACTAGAGACTCAATACAGTAGATCAACCTGGTGACCCAGCAGGGAGTAGTCTACTGTTACTACTAGTAGTAGAGACTCAATACAGTAGATCAACCTGGTGACCCAGCAGGGAGTAGTCCACTGTTACTACTACTAGTAGACTCAATACAGTAGATCAACCTGGTGACCCAGCAGGGAGTAGTCTACTGTTACTACTACTAGTAGAGACTCAATACAGTAGATCAACCTGGTGACCCAGCAGGGAGTAGTCTACTGTTACTACTAGTAGTAGAGACTCAATACAGTAGATCAACCTGGTGATCCAGCAGGGAGTAGTCTACTGTTACTACTACTAGTAGACTCAATACAGTAGATCAACCTGGTGACCCAGCAGGGAGTAGTCTACTGTTAGTACTACTAGTAGAGACTCAATACAGTAGATCAACCTGGTGACCCAGCAGGGAGTAGTCCACTGTTACTACTACTAGTAGAGACTCAATACAGTAGATCAACCTGGTGATCCAGCAGGGAGTAGTCTACTGTTACTACTACTAGTAGACTCAATACAGTAGATCAACCTGGTGACCCAGCAGGGAGTAGTCTACTGTTAGTACTACTAGTAGAGACTCAATACAGTAGATCAACCTGGTGACCCAGCAGGGAGTAGTCCACTGTTACTACTACTAGTAGAGACTCAATACAGTAGATCAACCTGGTGACCCAGCAGGAAGTAGTCTACTGTTAGTACTACTAGTAGACTCAATACAGTAGATCAACCTGGTGACCCAGCAGGGAGTAGTCTACTGTTACTACTACTAGTAGAGACTCAATACAGTAGATCAACCTGGTGATCCAGCAGGGAGTAGTCTACTGTTACTACTACTAGTAGAGACTCAATACAGTAGATCAACCTGGTGATCCAGCAGGGAGTAGTCTACTGTTACTACTACTAGTAGACTCAATACAGTAGATCAACCTGGTGACCCAGCAGGGAGTAGTCTACTGTTACTACTAGAGACTCAATACAGTAGATCAACCTGGTGGCCCAGCAGGGAGTAGTCTACTGTTACTACTAGAGACTCAATACAGTAGATCAACCTGGTGGCCCAGCAGGGAGTAGTCTACTGTTACTACTAGAGACTCAATACAGTAGATCAACCTGGTGGCCCAGCAGGGAGTAGTCTACTGTTACTACTACTAGTAGAGACTCAATACAATAGATCAACCTGGTGACCCAGCAGGGGGTAGTCTACTGTTACTACTACTAGTAGAGACTCAATACAGTAGATCAACCTGGTGGCCCAGCAGGGAGTAGTCTCCTGTTACTACTAGAGACTCAATACAGTAGATCAACCTGGTGGCCCAGCAGGGAGTAGTCTACTGTTACTACTACTAGTAGAGACTCAATACAGTAGATCAACCTGGTGACCCAGCAGGGAGTAGTAGTCTACTGTTACTACTACTAGTAGAGACTCAATACAGTAGATCAACCTGGTGACCCAGCAGGGTGTAGTCTACTGTTACTACTACTAGTAGAGACTCAATAGAGTAGATCAACCTGGTGACCCAGCAGGGAGTAGTCTACTGTTACTACTAGAGACTCAATACAGTAGATCAACCTGGTGATCCAGCAGGGAGTAGTCTACTGTTACTACTACTAGTAGACTCAATACAGTAGATCAACCTGGTGACCCAGCAGGGAGTAGTCTACTGTTACTACTACTAGTAGAGACTCAATACAGTAGATCAACCTGGTGACCCAGCAGGGAGTAGTCTACTGTTACTACTACTAGTAGAGACTCAATACAGTAGATCAACCTGGTGACCCAGCAAGGGAGTAGTCTACTGTTAGTACTACAAGTAGA